>NC_134892.1:19480790-19550790 GCF_041734735.1 Babylonia areolata
GAGAGAGAGAGAGAGAGAGAGAGAGAACGATGACAGGAGCAGATAAACCCGCCTTTATCAGAAGAAAGTCCACTCCTTCTTTCTGGAAAACTGGGGTCGGTTGGTCTCTGCGCTTATAGTCTGATAAACACAACACAGACACACACACAGACTCTCTCTCTCTCTCTCTCTCTCTCTCACACACACACACACACACACACACACACACACACACACACACACAACACACACACACACACACCCTCAAGCACGCATGCACACACACACACAACAGACATAAACACACCCTCAAGCACGCACGCACACACACACACACACACACACACACACAACACACATAAACGCACCCTCAAGCACGCACACACGCACACACACAGACACACACACGTGTGCACACGCTCCCAGACGCACTTGCGCACATGTGCGCACACACGTACTCTCTCTCTCTCACTCTCTCTCTCTCTTTCTCTTTCTCTCTCTCTCTCTCTCACACACACACACGCACACGCACGCACACACACACACACACACACACACACACACACAAATGTCTACTTGCACTGTGTGTGTGTGTGTGTGTGTGTGTGTGTGTGTGTGTGTGTGTGTGTGTGTGTGTGTGTGAGTGTGTAAAACTGAAGGAGAAAGGGAGAAAGAGACAGAGAGACAGATATTGGAGAATGCTGAATTACGTGTTTTGTTTTGATGTTTTGGGGTTGTTGTTTTTTTCCCCACTAATAAAATTCATTTTTAATTTCTGATTATCCAACAGAAATGCAGTTACAGATTCAGGTGGCATATTTGTGATGCGACAGCCGATCCCTTAATACAGTCTGTTCCAGTGAGTATCAACTGCTTCATAATTATACGTTTGTATGTCTTATTGCAGAGGATTTCCAAACGAATGTTTGGTTCTGAAAAATAGGGCACCTCTGAGTAGACGTTCATTTCTGAAAAAAAAACACAATGATAGCGCAGCCTTGTCCTTTGTACCCGTTATATAGGAAGTGTGTGTGTGTGTGTGTGTGTGTGTGTGTGTGTGTGTGTGTGCATATGCAGAGAAGTAGTGTGTGTGTGTGTGTGTGTGTGTGTGTGTGTGTATGCATGCATATGCAGAGAAGTTGTGTGTGTGAGAGTGTGTGTGCATTCATGTGCAGAGAAGTAGTGTGTGTGTGTGTGTGTGTGTGTGTGTGTCCACGCGTGTGAGGGAAGGACAAAGAGCAGAGAGAGAGAGAGAGGGAGAGAGAGAGGGTTTGTGTGGTTTGTTTTTGTTTTTTGTTTTGGTATGGGAGAAAGGTAGGAAGAGAGATAACTCGAACTACATTTCAATTTCGATGATTTTATTCACTGTAGGCCCTGGCTCGTTACAGTGGAGAGGCAGTACATGATCAACAGAACAGACGTTTTCCCTTACAACACCTGTGGGAAGTGCTGCGCATCCAGAATCGGCCTCTTCTCCCATAAGAGGACACGCACCGACAGATACGTCTGCCTGTCTACTCATCCGTCGGTCCGACGGGAGACTCCATCAACATCACGTGAATTTGCAGATTGGGCTCATTTGATAGACAGTGATACACTGACAGAAAAGCAAAATGAAAATCCAATATAGACAACATCGGTTAAATCACCTGCGCATAAAAGTGCGCCGCCTAAGTACACACACACACACACACACACACACACACACACACACACACACACACACACATTTCTATTTCTATTTATTCATTTTGATTTGACAAAAGCTAAGCAGTCCGTTACAAAGAAGAGTTTTCATTACGTTTTCTTTATTTTCATTGTGGAATATACTTTAGTCATAAAGGTAGAAAAGTGGTGTTAAAAACAACAACAACAAAAAACAAACAAACTACATCATCATCAAAAACCCAAAACATACTGTTCATCTTCATTATCTTTCTGACACAAAGAACATGGAAACTCTCCGTCTGTGGAATTTGTATAACTGTATTGCTGTAGTATGATGTCCGATATTCCACGCATTTAGACGGTTCACATTTTATAGATGAGTTAAACGTTTAGTTTAGAGAAGGTATCTGCTCTCTGTATCAGTATGTTCTTCACTGTTTTGTCATGCATCATCAATCAATCTTTGACGTTGTTCCTTTGAAAATACGTTCATATTTGATGCATCGAGTTTTGAAAATAGTAGGCCTCCTTCGGTCATGGCTGACCATGTTTTGAGTATATCCGACTTAATGTCTAATTGGGCTGTCTGCTTGGACCAAGCAGCGTCGCCTGTAACTGAAGATACCGATACGAGAGAAAGAGTCTCTGTCGCAGCGGTCACATGTGTAAGCTGATGCTGGTCTGTTGGCTGCCGTCCCTTTTCTGCGAGCTCGCTTTTCTGCTGCAGCAGCTGACAGTTTGTCCTCACCAAATTCGTAGCTGATTCTTGAGAGTGCTTCTCCATCTGTTGCGGTCATCTGCAAGGTCCTCCCATGACTCAGTGTTGATCTCAAGCGCCTTCATGTCACGTTTGCAAACGTCTTTGTACCTCAGCTGTGGATGGCCGATGCTTCTCTGTCCCATGGCGAGCTCTCCATAAAGGATGTCTTTTGGGATGCGACCATCTTCCATGCGGCGAATGTGGCCCAGCCAGCACAGCCGACGCTGTCTCAGCATTGTGTACATGGTCGGGAGGCCAGCGCGAGTCAGGACTTCAGTGTTTGTTACCTTGTCTTGCCAGGAGATGCCGAGTATGCGCCGTAGGCTTCTCAAGTGGAAGGTATTGAGCCTTTTCTCCTGACGAGCATGAGTGGTCATCACCTCACTGCCATACAGCAAGGTGCTGAGGACGCAGGCGTTGTATACAGCCATCCTTGTCTTCGTGGTCAGCTTGGGATTTTTCCACACTCTTTGTGTGAGGCGGGCTAGCGTTGTGGCTGCCTTCCCGATCCTCTTGTCAATCTCGGTGTCAAGGGAGAGGTTGTCAGTGATGGTGGAACCAAGGTAGGTGAATTGATGGATGGCTTCAAGCTCGTAGTCATCAATGGTGATGGCTGGTGGAGATGGCGTGTCTTGGCCTAGGACGTTTGTGTTCTTGAGACTGATGGTCAGACCGAAATCTTTGCAGGTCTGGGAGAAGCGGTCCATTAGTGACCGCAAGTCCCGCTGGGTGTGGGTCACAACTGCGGCATCGTCGGCAAAGAGCATGTCTCTGATGAGGGCTTCGCGGACTTTAGTCCTTGCTCTGAGGCGGGCGAGATTGAAGAGCCTGCCATCTGATCTGGTCCGCAGGTAGGTCCCTTCTTGCGCTATTTTTGAAAATACAGCTCTACAATGCCAGTTGTTTTTGTTGTTGTTGTTTTTTTAAATACAGCTCTACAATGCCAGTTGTATTTGTTGTTGTTGTTTTTTTAAATACAGCTCTACAATGCCAGTTGTATTTTGAAGCAAAGCTCCCCGACACCACAATCCCAAAATGTATACTGTGTGGTGTCGTTTGCACAAGCTCTATCATATCCAACACAAAGGATACAGGCGATTAACATAACTCACATCCCCAACATCATAAATCATTTCAAAACGAAACTGCAGTATATGAGATTGTTAATAGTTTTATACAAATGAAGCAATAAGCGGCACATTTAAGTCTTCTGAAATAAAAACTTTCGTAAAAACCCAAAGAAAGAACGTGAAAAGCTAATCTGATAATGACTGCTATACATACAAAAATGATCTGAGTTTAATAGCGAATGCTATACTTTTTTTAAGTAAGAAAAAAGGCAAATCATATCACAAACCCATAAATGAAAAAAAAGTCGTTCACAAACGATATATGTCAAATATATTTTCAAAACTTAAGAAAAGAACATAAACAATTTTATTGTGAATGAAATCAACAACGATCTTAATGCATCAAAAGGAATTTCACATTTGGGAAAAAAAACTCATCAGCAAAGATGTACATATAGAAGAAAAACAAACACAAAAAATGAAAGACGAATTCAAAAAGAGTCAAACGGACGAGTGTGCGCAAAAAAATAATAAATCAACGAAAAATATCAGACAAAGAAACACAGAAAGCGTGTAAGCATGAAAAGGATAACAAATCACTGGGTTCGGGTGGTATTACCGATGAAATGATTTTCAGGGAAAAAAAACCTGATAAATATCTGTGTTGTTATCGCTTGTGTCGCTACAAGTGGAAAAGAATGGTGGGCATTTTTCTCATACCAAACATGCAAAAGAAACTCCATGGGGAAAGTGCTTTCTCTTTCATTGGACCTGACATCTGGAACAAACTCCTTTAGTCTGTCCGACACGCTCAGTCTTTGTCCTCGTTCAAATCAGCTCTCAAAACTCACCTTTTCCACAACTGTTATGGTCAGGTTTCCCGCCCTGTGTGTGTGTCTGCGATTGTTGGTGGGTGGTGAGAGGAATGGGCTGTATCAGTATGAATGCCTGGTGTGTGTGTGTGTGTGTGTGTGTGTGTGTGTGTGTGTGTGTGTGTGAAATGTTTATTTTGTGATGCGTATAGGCAGATGAATGTTATGAAGTGTATCTGCATCAATGTATGTTTGTGTCATTGTATTCGTAAACGCTCTGGGCTCGAAATATATCCTGTTTGGGAGTTCCAATCCAATTCTAACTGTGGCCTGTAATTTTACATTTAAATGAGTTTTGTTTCTCAGCCACATTACTTTTGTTTCTTTCGTTTGTTTTTAGTGTTCAGAAAAAATCCATATATACTGTTATTTATTGTTTGTTCGAAAGACGGTTTAAATTTTTTCTAATGTTCAGTTCCGTATCATCAGCAAACCTTGTGTGTTGTGAATGTGTCTAGTGTACAGTGTTGTTAATGTGTTCACTGTACAGAAAAAAACCCAACCCAAACAGATGTAATGTCACTATTGTTTGTTTGAAAGAAATAAACATTTTTGTTTTTTTCCAATTTTCGTCTACAAATATCGTGTTAGACAACGTCCCAACAGAAATAAGTGTCTCAGTTTATTTCACCAGTGAGACTTCTCAGCGATGATGTCTCTTTTGACGTTGATTGTGGCTTCGGTGTGGGACACACCTTTCTTTGCAGCTTCCTTCTTCACCAGTTTCTCCACTCGCTGCGTGATATCTTTCGTCATCTCTGTCCTGTAGCAAGCATCGCCGTTGCTCTTCACCAGGGTCTGAAATCACACGAAAGGAAAATTTAGATCGTTCACAAACTAAATCAGACCAGAGTCATGTGAAGAGACACACACAAAAAAAAAAAAACAAGAGAGGCAAGGCCTTCAAGACTCACTTGTGATACACTTTAAAAAATCCAAGCTTTTTATGTATTTTATGTATTGAGTATAATTTCAAAATGTAATGTTTTAGATGAGAAAGATCAGTGTAAAGCAAATTAAGTCCCCTAGCATTAATTACAGAGTAATTTCCCTTTTTTTTTTACTATTGCACCAAAATGTTTGCAAAATAAATAAAACTTCCATGCTTAGCAAAAAAAATTCTTGTTTGAACAAAAAATGATAATAATGACTGCTCTTGTTGTTGGGTCAGAATATCAGATCAAAGTGCCAAGTGTAGAGAATACAAAAAATATAAATATAACAGTAAATGCAGTTTGCATATAATTAGGCTTCTTTTTTTTCTTTTTTTTTTTTTTTTTTTTTTGTGCCCATCCCAGAGGTGCAGTATTGTTTTAAACATAAACAAGATGACTGGAAAGAACTGAATTTTTCCTTTTTTTATGCCTAATTTGGTGTCAACTGACAAAGTATTTGCAGAGAAAATGTCAATGTTAAAGTTTACCACGGACACACAGACACACACACACAGACAACCGAACATCGGGTTAAAACATAGACTCACTTTGTTTACACAAGTGAGTCAAAAACGAGACGACGACAAGACAAGAAAAAGAGAGCAGAATGGCTCAATTTGATACAGAGCTGGGCATGGCGTGACAGGACGAAGAGGGCAAGGCAAGACAAGACAGACAAGTAAAATGTACAGCATTCTGTGCACAATGTCAGTGATCGGTAGAGGTGAACAGCCTCCTCTTCTTCTTCCTTAGCATTGTGAACAGTCACTGGGGTGCACAGAAAAACTGTTCACCAAATCTGGGTCTGTAGGTTTGACATCAAACCTGGCTTTCTGCACATTGTTCTCCTGTCCACTCTTCAATGTATTCAGTCCGTCGATTGTTATTTTTGGGGTGGGGTCGGGGGGTGGGGGTGGGGGGTTGACTCACTTGTGTAAACAAAATGAGTCTATGTTTTAACCCGGTGTTCAGTTGCCTTTGTGTGTGTGTGTGTGTGTGTGTGTGTGTCCGTGGTAAACTTTAACATTGCCATTTTCTCTGCAAATACTTTGTCAGTTGACACCAAATTTGGCATAAAAATAGGAAAAATTCAGTTCTTTCCAGTCATTTTGTTTAAAACAATATTGCACCTCTGGGATGGGCACAATTTTTTTTAAAGAAGCCAAATTATATGCAAACTGAATTTACTAAAAAAATTTTTTTATTATTCTCTAAATTTGGGACTTTGATCTGATATTCTGACACAACAACAAGAGCAGTCATTATTATCATTTTTTGTTCAAACAGGAACTTCTTTTGCTAAGCATGGAAGTTATATTTATTTTGCATGTCTTTGGTGCAGATAGTAAAAAAGGGGAATTAATCTGTAATTAATGCTATGGGGCTTAATTTGCTTTAAACTGATCTTTCTCATCTTAAACATTACATTTTGAAATTATACTCAATACATAAAAAGCTTGTGTGTTTTACTCTCAGTGTACAGGGCTTTCACTATGTTTATTCGCCCAATTGGTCTTTTTCGGGAAATACTAAAATCAATACGACGAGTGGACTTTATAGATCTGCTGGCTGAGCCCTGAAGGTCATGGGCAAAAATCAGTTGCGTACACATATTTATACATGCTCAAAGCGCGTGCTCATATTCTTCGTGAACGCGAACGACGCCATTTTGTTTCAAGTTGTTGACCTGTCCGTTCAATCCTATATTCAATCGACAATATACGATAACATGTGGTGGAAAGATGGAGAAGGAGACCGTTAAATATTTATTCAGAGAAAGATTTGTGAACGCCTCATCACTTACTGGATTATGCCTCAAACTGTCATAAAAATATCCACAGAATCAGTCGGAATTCACAGTTAAAAATAATAAACCATGAGAGTTAATACCCTTGAACTGATGAAACGTAAAAATTTCCAGTCTTGACTTTTCTCAAAATGAAGCCCTTTTCACTTCATACGACGTTTAGAAGTACTTGTACTTGGCTCTACATGTTATTAGTTTAACAAAATACTCAATTTTCATATCAACTTTAAAACTATAAAACTAGAATGAAAATAAAAGAGAAATTGAATCGAGCATGTCAACCGGGTGTAACTTAACTTGTACATCTATCTAGATCCAGAGAAAACAGCTAAATGTTGCAGTGTGATTGCGGCGATAGCCACGTCTCCTTTACCGCGGACTTAAAAAGAATTTTTAATTGCCCTTAAAGATTTTTTGAATGCCCAAGATACACCAGAATAATATGATTTATACAGCGTTCTCACTGCGAATACCGCGATCGATTTATCGCCCTTTTAAAAAAAAGCATATTTAAATGTTAAATTTTTGAACGTCAGTAAAGGAGCCACGATAGTGTAATGGGTAAGACAGTTTCTTCTCACCGGAACCCGCGGAGTTCGAATCTGCTGTTGGGACTTTTTTTTTTCTTTTTCCTTTAACCCTTTACAATAAAAAATACAGGACACAATTTAACGATTAGATTTTTTTTAAGTGTATCAAGTGATTCTTGAAGGCCTTGCCTCTCTTGTTTTTCTTGTTTCGTGGGTATGCAACGTAGTTTACTTTTCTTAATTGACTAGTGGATTTACTTTCGTTCCAATGTGCTGATGGTGCACTCCATCACTGGTGCATCTGATGCTGAATACTTTGCGATTGCATCTCATTTTTATGGCTTCAATTATTTTTTCCAGTCCGCCATGAGGGTCCATGTCTTGTATGCATACTGAAATATTCCGGTCCGCCATGAGGGTCCTTGCATGCATGCTGAAATATTCCGGTCCGCCATGAGGGTCCATGCCTTGCATGCATACTGAAATATTCCGGTCCGCCATGAGGGTCCTTGCATGCATACTGAAATATTCCGGTCCGCCATGAGGGTCCTTGCATGCATACTGAAATATTCCGGTCCGCCATGAGGGTCCTTGCATGCATGCTGAAATATTTCGGTCCGCCATGAGGGTCCTTGCCTTGCATGAATACTGAAATATTCCAGTCCGCCATGAGGGTCCTTGCCTTGCATGCATACTGAAATATTCCAGTGCACGCAGGAGCCTTATCTTGTGTTTCATGGATGTGTTGTCATTTCATACAGTGTTCAGTCTTGACATTGATGTCATTCAGCTTATCCCATGGACCTGCGTTGTTTCTGTCATCTCTTGGCTGATTGGTTTTCTTCTTTATGAAGGCTTCAAGATTCTCCTCAAGGGGATTTTGTGTTGCAGCCACTTGAACTCTTCAGGGAAGATCAGATCTTTCAGATTGTAAAACTTGAATTTGACAAGGCTGTTGTCCCTCTCTTTAGCTCATCATTTGTACAGACATGTCTGTCTGGCTGTGATAGTGACCATTCGAAAGTGTCGGGTTCGTCATCAGGATTTTGTATGCTCTCCAAGAGTGTTAGTAAAAAAAACAAAAGTGATTGTCACAGGAGAATTCTAGCTGGCGCAGACCCCTGTTATTGGAACTCTCATTACAGCAGGATCTGCAGAAATTCTTCCAGTCCTCATGGGCTTCTTTACCATCACTGGCTTACCAGTTACCCTGAGTGAGTCTTCTTGTCAACATTGTTGATGACCATTTGAAGCTGTGTGTAAACTGGTGATAATCATAATCTGAATTTGGGAATATAGCTGTACTATCGTGATATTGAATGGTTTTGCTCGTAAGCAGGTGGTCATGATCCTGCTGGTAACTGGGCATGAACCTATTACTGCGTTTATCTCCACCAAAGTTCAAGACGTTCTGCTAAGAATTTCGTATGAAGCACTGCAACTAACTGAAGATTTCCAGTGCTGACCACAATTTTACAGGTATTTTGTTCACAGATATAATGTTACATTTGATAAATTTATATATTTCATTTCTAAATTCTAAATAATTATACTTATTATCAATTTAGGACGTTCGCAACAAGAAGCGGATAAAAGGTTCTAGGGTGTATGATATGGGAAATGAAAACGTATCTACACTTAGAGTCACATATTTGTGAAATATCTAACTGTCTTTAAAACAAATTAAAAAAACAAAAAAACCATCTTTGGCGACAGGCTGCTCATATGAAATTGCAAAGTGTGGTGGATCAAACATCAGATTTTTGGTGCTATGAAATCTGAGCAATGAAATAGGAAAAAAGCCCAGAGCTGTGCACACCGGGCTCAAATGTGTAGAGTGGGACAACACAGTGGAGAGTCATCTGCTTCACCGAACAATACGACAGTGTTGCACTGTGATTGCAAAACTGATCACCACCCTCTTTAGAGCATGTGACAGCCCTGAGACAAACAATGTGTACAATACCTGCATCATGTGGACGAGGTCCTCGGCCTGTCTGTCTCTCTCTTCACTTGATGCCGTGTTGTCCATGCCGAAATAGCGGCCTTCAGCGTCTTGAATCATGTCTGTCATGGGGGTTCCGAACTTAAAGATTTCAGCATCAAGGGCTTTTCTGAGGTCATCTGTCAGGTACAGAATAGAGTGTGAGGTCACTGGGGCACAACACAAACACTGGGGGTGTGGGGGGGGGGGGAGGAAAGGGGAGGAAAGGAAATGGACAGTCAAAGAGATAAATGGAGTGAGAGAGGAAGCCGGGGGTGGGGGGGGGGGGGGGGGGACACATTTACTTTTTTTATGTACATGCACACATTTGGAGCACATGGAAATTCACACAGTAGCATTTGTGTGTGTGTACTCTGGGAGCTATGTGCCAGTGCAGCTGCACAAATGCATGCATGTCGATGCATATCTGTCATATATCATATTTTGATATTTTGATTACAACAATATCATATATCATATTGATATTTTGATTACAACAATATCATATATCATATTTTGATATTTTGATTACAACAATATCATCATCATCATCATCGTCATCATCACCATTGTGAATTTCTAATTATTATTATTATTATTATGTAAGAGTATAGTCAAATTCTAGAGTTTTAGTGTCCCAAATGACATAATTGTTACCATCCTGATAAGTCAATCTAATAATGATCAATACAGACAAGCCAACGATTTTGTTCAGTCAGTGTGATAGTATCACTCTGTATCCACCCAACAAATCATAGGTATGGATAGGTAGGAACAAAATATTATAATACATGACAGGGTGGTTCTTACCAATGGAATCGTCCCCATATCCATCAAGTCCATTGAAGACAATAATCATGTACTTCTTGATCTCATCAGAAAACAGCTCTTTGATCTTTAGGTATGCTTTATACTCCTCCTGAAATGACACAAATATATGTTCTCTCTCTCTCTCTCTCTCTCTCTGAAATCACAAAGTAGTGAATCCCCATTTTCCATACCCCCTACTCACACTTCCAGTATCACCATCATCAAAATCAAAATATCCACAGCTTTTAAAATGATCATGGAGCCAGAGTTCCCCCAAAACAGGCAATGCCTGAGAATTATAATACATACACCGACGAACAGTTACAGATGCTTTCAAATATATAGTCATTCCAACAACACTACCAGCCTGCTACTTTGGTTCACCTGTATGAGTTTTCCCATCAACATATTTTGTCAACTTAAGTATTGTTATACTTGAATGTTCACTTAACTTTGTTTTGTGAAGAACAGCTTCCAACAACAGCTTGACAAGAATGTGTTTCTACAGAAATCGCAATATGTCAGCCGTTTATCAATTCTCTAGTCCTGAAGAAGCACTTGACGTTTGGTATCATTCCTTTGTTAATGTGTATAATAACCACTCCCGATTCAAAACGAAACATGTGAAAAGTTATGCTAAACAACCGTGGATTATTAGAACAAAGAAAAGAGACTATTCTGATAGCAAATAAGACTGACGTTCAGAGAAAAAGAAATATTTTCTTTTGCATTTGCATCTACCAACGAATCATCTTTACCATCATTTGTGGAGTTCCACAAGGTTCCTATTTGGGTCCGTTGTTATTTTCTATCCATACAAATGATTTGTCTCTTTGTTCGATGTTTGCAGATGATACCGCAATGCATACAAACACACTAAAATAGACCTTTTTATACTCTGCAACAAAACATTAACAACATAGCTGAATAGTCAAATCTAAATTACACGCGTCTTCATCCACAAAACATAAACAAAAAAATATTTCGTTATCGCCACCTGGTAGAAACGCAATTTGTTTCTCCGGCACACTACCCCTTTCGATAAATCGTCAGCCAGGAGAAGTCAATAATCATATAAAAAAAAGAATGTTGCTGTTGTTGCGTTGTTGCTGTTTGGTTGCTTTTTTTGCCGTTTGTGGTGGTGTTGTTGTTGGTGTAGTTGCTTTCGAAATGTTTTTCTCTTTGTTTCCCGTGTGTACATATCGGGTTATACATTCACTGATCAACAAAGAAAGTGATCGCACCATTTTAAACCCCCTGTCACACCGAAAAACAACGATGATCACGTGGGGTCCAGGTGCAGCAACAGCCACACTTTTCGCCACTTCCCTGTAGATCAGTTTTTCATCCAAGTGGGTGTCACACAGGCCCGGGGTATCCGTCACCTGCAGCGGTGCACACAGTCATCAGCTTTATTAGAGATGGCTGAATAACAAGAGCAGTTCTCTTGTTTTCAGCGTTATTCTGGTCATGTATAACTGGGCTGTGGTAGAAGTTGCAGAGAAACACTTGTTTGCTCTCTCTCTCTCTCTCTCTCTCTCTCTCTCTGTGTGTGTGTGTGTGTGTGTGTGGAGGGGGACAGGAACTAATCAGACGACGTGACAGGCTAGAGAGAGATCACAGATAACTCGACAGATGCAGCGCCAGACATGACAGCGGACATACAACATTTACAGAATCCAGTGATGGGAAAGAGTAATTACGATGACTTACAAACACGGTACATAAAATTAGATAGGAAGCTGAACAATTAAAATCGAACACGGACAGATTAGAATACTCAAGCAGAGACAACGTGAGATTTTCGGGGATTCCCCATGCAGGACTGAACGAAACCTTTGACGATGGAGAAAAAAACATGTTAGTTTGTTATATCTCGGGCATTTAAGAAATTCTTTAAGTCCCCGGTAAAGGAGACATTGTCATCGCCTCAAGCACACCACAACATGTATCTGCATTCTTCACATCTTCAGAGATCATGTTCTACAGTCTCAGCCGGCAGAAACTACAACTGGGTCCATTCAACTTCTATGTACATTCTAGTTAATTCAATATCCATTTTAAAATATTCATATGCAGTAAACACGTCAACGATGTTAGTGTCATTGCATGTGTTCTGGCCAAAATTTGTATTTATTTATTTTTTAATGCGGACAAGAAAAAAACCGGCTTCAAACCAAACCATGTTTTTCTATTTCGGATCTTCAACGAAATAAACCGTTCCAAGATCCGGAAATATATTTTAATCCGGAAGAATAACAAACTATTATTGGTATGAGTGTGAAGGTTTGTTACCCAATATTTTCAATCCAAATTTGGTATTGGCAGACAAACTATTAAAATGACAATGTTAATGTTTACCACACACACACACACACACACACACAACCGAACACCGGGTTATTACTCACATTGTTTACTCAAGTGGGTCAAAGACTGTTGTTACCCCCTTGTTAGAAAACCAAAAATGGCAATGGCAGTATTTTTATTTAAATCAAGCTCTCTCTCTCTCTCTTTTACACACACACGGACTTTAGATTAAGAACTCTTGGTATATATACAAAAAAAAAAAAAAAAAAAATGACATGTCCCAGGTACGTCTACAGATTTATCATGCCCTTTACTCCAGAGGCAATGATGAAATTCATTTTATGGTTGTAAATGTTGTGAAGATTTGATAAATGAATATGTGATTTTTATTTTATTTTATTTTACTTCATTTTATTTTATTTTATTTTTTTCTCTTTTTTTTTTTTCTTTTTTTTTTTTAAAGATACAGAAAAATAGGAAAGATCTCTTTAGCATGTTAACATCAGAAGATCACGAAGTAATAAAGGTGATGGCAAAATTTGTATCAAAAGCCTTGAAGATCAGGCAAAAAAAGAGAATTCACAGATACGAACTGTATTACAGGACATGTCCTCTGTAACTACCTGATGGAATCTGTTTCATTGATGGACTAATGAACGAAGTTATAATGTGCTACGTGGCCTTTTGGTTGCTATATTTTTTCTTCAATGGAAAAAAAGCGTTTTCTTTTGTTTCGATATTTGCTTTCGCAAATATTCAGTCCTTATTGTAATGTTTTGTTATCCAACATAAATATTTTGATCCATTCGCCCATATCATAAGGACCTCATGACCAATGACATTAAATTTTGAAGGTGTCAAAAAGTGTCAAGTCTCTCTCTCTCTCTCTCTCTCTCTCTCTCTCTCTCTCTCTCTCTCTCTCTCACACACACACACAATCTATCAATCTATCTATCTACCTCCCTCTCTCTACATGTGTGTCAGTTTGAGGTTCCTGACCAAGTATTCCCCATAAAGGCCGAGATAGTTTTGCAATTATGCTTCCTTTTAATACATGTGTGTGTGTGTGTGTGTGTGTGTGTGTGTGTGTGTGTGTGTGTGTGTGTGTGTGTGTGTGTGTGTGTGTGTGCACGTGGTTGTTTACTTGTTCATGTTGTTTAATACATTTGTATTACACAATAGTTGCACAAATTTTGTTCGTCTTTGTTGGACTTGCTGGATCCTGACAAATAAACATGTGTCATTATACATGTCTCGGACATACCTCCAGAACCGTACCAAACCGCTGTGCTCTGTACCATTCACAAAACATGGTCTCTGAACAGACTCCACGACCAACACGGAATCCAATCTCTGGGTCTTTGTGAGGACCAGGGGGTCTTTGTTCCCGTGTGATCTTGGGAGCCTTCTTTCCCAGCAGCGTATTCCCGAGGGAGCTCTTTCCTGCCCCAGTCCTTCCCAGTAACAAGACGCGTAGAGTCCCACCAGCTGAACCTTTCAGCACAGTCAACACAAGCAGGAGAACACAATGGTAAAAACATTCATATGGCTTTGAAATATATACCCTGGCGAAAGGCAGGACACAGCTACCCCTTGATTCTGCTAGAACCACCCGGGCAGTTGCTCCGGTGTAAGAATCTAGGCTGACCAGACACTTGTGCTTTAACATCTATATGACTTCCTGCATCTCACAACGTTGGGATTACATAATCATTGACCACAACGAGGCTCTACCGCACAGGAAACACAAAGTGTTGGGTGTGGAAAATGTGAAAGGAAACTTTACCTTGCTGCCAGCACTCTCTCGCAGGATGTCCCTGTTTCCCGCGGCTGAAGCAGATGATAAAACGTGTTCCATCATTACCCTGTATGATGCTGCTACGAACTCAATCACAATGTTTAGGCAAGGCAAGGCAAAACAACGTTTATTTCTTGTGCCCTGGGAGTTTTTTTTTCCCCAGTTCGTCCGTTTTTGGCTTTTAAGCCATGATCATGATCATTGGAGGGCTCCATGCCCTGATAACTTTGAGGTGATGGAAGTTATTTCCTCGACCTGTTTGGCTCTTTGTGTAAAACCTCGCTGATCCGATAATAATCATAATAATTATGGACATTTGTTGAGCGCTTTCCTCAAAGAGAGCTCAAAGCGCTTTACAATAAACATTAAACACACACACACACACACACACACACACACACACACACACACACACACACACACACACACACACAAGCAAGCGATAACTCACAAAGAAAGAAGAAAGATAATTTAGCGCACAAAAATATAATACAGATTCAGAGACTGCGCGTATTACATTACATAATCACACACACACACACACACACACACACACACACACACACACACACACACACACACACACAGGGGAAGGAGTGGCGAGGAATTCCCTGCATGGGCATCATTGCGACCTGCAGCCACAGGCCAACAAGAGAGACAGAGCGTTAACCTCTCCAGATATTGGACAACGTTCTCTTTGGCGAGTTATTTCTTCAAGTGAATTTGCTTACAGTTAGCATCAACACTGAGTCGAAATCAACATTGCTACAACTACTTAACAAGGTGCCCAAGACCTCTGCTTCCACCTGAAAAGTGTGACCCTCTCAGAATGGGTAAAGAAATAATCAAATGTATCCCTTCTACCATAGGCCACGAATGAAAACGGGTTGTCTTTTAGAGAGACAGAGGATTAGGAATACAGAGAAAGAAAGTAAGACAAAAATACAGAGACGGAAGTTAAGACATACAGACAGTGACAATCCTGGTGGTGAAAGGACATTTAACAATCAGGTAGACGAAATCTTGTTGAAGAGGGCATTTTACAATAAAATCATAGAGGAAATAAATTATTGTTGGAAGGGCACTTAACAATCAGAGGTATAGAGGATATCTTGTGGAAAGGGCACTTAACAATCAGAGACATAGAGGATATCTTGTGGAAAGGGCACTTTACAATCAGAGATATAGAGGATATCTTGTGGAAAGGGCACTTTACAATCAGAGATATAGAGGATATCTTGTGGAAAGGGCACTTTACAATCAGAGATATAGAGGATATCTTGTAGAAAGGGCACTTTACAATCAGAGACATAGAGGATATCTTGTGGAAAGGGCACGTTACAATCAGAGATATAGAGGATATCTTGTGGAAAGGGCACTTTACAATCAGAGATATAGAGGACATCTTGTGGAAAGGGTACTTTACAATTAGAGATATAGAGGATATCTTGTTAAAAGGGCACTCTACAGAGATATAAAGGAAATCTTGTGGAAAGGGCACTTTACAATTAGAGATATAGAGGATATCTTGTGGAAAGGGCACTTTACAATCAGAGACATAGAGGATATCTTGTGGAAAGGCCACTTTACAATCAGAGACAAAGAGGATTTCTTGTGGAAAGGGCACTTTACAATCAGAGATATAGAGGATATCTTATTGAAAGGGCACTTTACAATCAGAGATATAGAGGATATCTTGTGGAAAGGGCATGTTGAAAGGGCACTTTACAATCACAGACATAGAGGATATCTTGTTGAAAGAGCACTTTATAATCTGGAATGTACTCACTCAGTTTCCTCTCCAGTGCAGAAATGGCTGAATTTGCCTTCGTCAGTGACGATTCTAGTGATGCCTTCGTCTGTATAACATCCGTTTTCAGTGCATCTACTTCTGACGTCAAAGTATCCTTGTGTTGCAGGGATGTCTCCATCTGTTCTACAGTTGTCTGCAACACCTCCACATCTGAAGTCAGTTTGTCCAGGTTCTGCTGCACCGATTTCTTCATCTGCTTCACTTCTGCCTTCAATACCTCAACATCTGAAGACAGTGTTCCATGGTTCTGGTGCAGCTTTGCCATGTCAGCTTGATTCATCTGAAGGCTACTCACCTCTGTCTTCATTCTAGTGTGCTCTTTTACAACTTCCCCATGTTCTTCCTGATATGTGTCAAGGCATTTTTGTAATGTAGCGACATCCTGTCGATCCACCTCGCGATCTGTTTGAAGTTTTTTGAGGTCTTTTTGAACCTTGGCATAATTGCTTTGTAGGGCTGCAATGCCATTGTGAATGGCCGATGTCAGATGCTTGTTTTTCTCATCCAATGTCTTTTGATCTCCAGAAAGAAGTGTTGTTGTTTTTTCCAGGAGGCTAAACTTGGCAGTAAGTTCTTCTAGTTTTCTGGCAAGTTCATCCATCGCTGAATTTGATGCTGACGGAGGATCTGGCTTTTAGATTATTTGAATCTTTACTATTTTGATATGTGCAGCTTGTTATGTGCCAGAAGACTGTCCATACATGAAACACTCAGTGATAGAACTCGGCAGGACTTGGTCAAAATACGAGGCAGCAAAAATGTAGCTGATCTCCTATGAATGTCAAAGTTCCAAGGGGTTTCTCCTGTAACCACTGTTAGTGGCAGACCTGTAAACAAAGAAGCCATCATTTGCAATTGGCTGGGAGATAAAGAGTTACCGCCACTTCAACAAGCACGTTTACTGTTGCTGCTGTTGCTTCTGCAACCACTGCTCTAAATTATACTTTCTATGATACTAAAACAACAACTACTACTGCCACTACGACGATGACGACAACGACTACCGCTGCAACTATTACGAATACTACTTTTACCACATAATTCAGCTTCAAAATGAACTCTTGTTGGTTTCTACTTACATGAAAAGTCACATTTCCATTTACTTCTAGCACGAAAACTCACATCAAGAAACAACGCACATGTTGAAGTCCCACTGAGACGGCACTATTTTGTTGTTGTTGTTGTCCTCGTTTCCAGATGTGGTGAACAAAGATCAGCCCAGAATTTTCTTGGCCCCCTTGAAACAAACTGTCTGGGGAAATGACAACATGTATTCACCAGCAGGCCTATCCATTGTCACTGAACCCTACATTTCAAGTCAGCTGCCCTTTCTTCACCTGGGATTCCTGCCGCAACCCTTCTCATCATGCACAGCCCCACAGATGATGATGATGATGAGGAGGAGGAGGAGGAGGAGGAGGATATCAATACTTATTTTGCTCCTATCCTCGGTCTAAGCACTTTACAACACACAGAGTCAGCTAAACAGGCTGCTTTGCTGGGTGGAGCCGACTGAGAGCTGCCTTTGGGCGCTCATCATTCGTTTCCTGTGTCCTTTCATGTAACTAATGCAAAACCATGAAATGATTTAGGCATTGTACTCACAATCAGTTACAATATCCCACGGGTGAACAGTTTATATGACATACAAACCATGAAACATAGCATGGTGCTGAATGGCCATAGCAGGTCTGTGAACAACAAAGGCCTGTTTTCCAAACACATCTGATGAATTTCATCACGCTGTTTACACCCTCCATCCTCTGCTCCCAACCACTGCAGGTGCTTGTGACGCTGTTTTTCACAACACCACTGAGGCATTACACGCACCTCTGTAGCGATTAGCAGACACGTAGGTCCCAGCAATGTTTTAACATACTGATTACCATGCCTATACCTAATGGTTTGTTTCTTGCCCTACACTTGCTGTGCTGTCAACTACTTCCCCCACTCTGCACAAATTTCACCCTAAAGCTGGGTGTGGGTGTTAACCTGGTACTTTACCCTTTGTGGGAGCCATTTTCCTTTTACTTGATTTCACCACACAGCACTGGCTGGGCTAGGAGTGGGAACAAAGATACTGTGTCGTGGAGAAACATGGTGCTTTCACTTTGGTTTTCCCTGAACCATGACATCTCATCTAGGCATTATGTTCGTTATGTCCAGGCCTTCATCTGCATCACTGTGTAAAGCAACACCCTTACAAATAGCAGTGTGAATAATTATCAGTTCACGGTCATTTTCTTCTCTCTTTTTGTTGTTGTCAAAATGGGCAGTGGGCGTTCACCATTCATTTACCCTGTGCACGGTTATTAACCGAAAATAGTGGTCGGGCGTTTACTAGATATTGGGTGTTTACAAGGTAGTTAACACTGACACTTTCGAGAAGACAAGACACTAGCCTTCATGGTTCAAAACTCATAATTGTCAGTCACCCAATCGTTCACTAAATCCATTATATCTTTCTAGGTGCGCTCTCATAGCAAACAACTCTGATCATAAACTTACTTCAACTTGCATGTTATATCCGTTTACTTATTTCAATTTTTGTTTGTTTTCAGTTTAAACACTTAAGCATAACTTCGTCGGGTGTAATTTCCAACTGGCCACTTTCATTCCCCCATTACTTTTAGCCCCACTCACACTATGTTCATTATTATTATTTTTTTAATCAACAAAGATATATCAACAACACAGGGTTTAGCTAGGTAACAGACGAAGCGATCAACACACTCTGATACACTCGTACAACGGCTGTATCCACATTTCTTCCCCTCCTGCCCTCTGTGTGACTGGTGGAGTGAAGGTCCACGCCTTGTTGTGAACACGACTCATTCCGTCTTGAGGGGAATAATTGTGGATCTTGCCGATGCAACAAGGTGATTTTGGAGCATGTTTCCCAGTGTCGTGGCACAACAGTTAAACATTACTCACTGTGAAATCGTGACCACCAGTACTACCACTACATCCACCCCAGAAATAAATTAAGAACATGAGGTATGTCACCTTCATATGCTCCATGTGCACAGGAGGTCAAACGTGGCGACTGATTCGCAACGAGGCTGTCTTTGCGGCAAAGGCGTCGGCCAACTTCTTGTTTCTGGTAAACAGGCTGCTAAAAATTAGGAGACAGAAAGAGAGTGTGTATGTCGGTGAATGTGTGTAAGAAAGAGAGTGCATGTGCGAGTCGGTGGAGGAGGTTGGCGAGCGTGCAGACGTGCGTGATGTGTGTGTGTGCGTGTGTGTGCGCGCGCGTGTGCGTGTGTGTGCGTGCGCGTGTGTGTGTACGTGTGTATGAATGCCTGTGTGTCATGTGTGTGTGTATGTGCGTGTGTGTGCGTGCGCGCGCGTGTGTGTGTGCTTGCATTTGTATGTGTATGCATGCATGCACGCGTACGTTTGTCTGTGTGTGTGCGTGCGTGCGTGCGTGTGTATGTGTGTTTGTGCATGCATGCACGCGCACGTTTGTCGGTGAGAGAGAGAGAGAGAATACACCCCGAAACCCTCTGTGCATTTGTACAGACATGCAGCAAACCCCTCACGGAAACACGCACATTGCGAGCAAAGCAATGCACAGTGGAGGGCACAAAACGGCAGTGGGTAGTAACACTGTGTGGTAAGCGGAAAGCAGTGAAGAGGCAGGGGGTGATCAGGTGGGGGTGACGTCGACTGGCAGGTCAGGCAAGACGGTGAGCGCTCTGAGGAACCAATGGTAATGACAACTGTGCATTTAGTTCACTCTCTCGGGGACAGCGAGTTCGGGAACTGTGTGGCTCGTCAAATGATCAGCTACTGCAACGAAGCAGCCTCCGTCCTCCCGGTTTCTATCGCGCCTGAAGACTTTGAAGGATCTCGCAATCTGCGATGTTGCTATCCAGTCCTGTTTCGGTTGCAGTGATTACGTCTGGTTTTGTTGTCTCTATCAGGTTTAACATAACTGGAACGTTTTTCACGCTGGACCTTGCATTGACGTTTAAGGAAATGGAGAGGTCGGTTTCTCTCCCTGTTCTGACATGCTTGCCTGCTTGAAGTGGAGAAGTGGAGTGGTTGGAAGGTGGTACATTTAGTGTGTGGGTGGGAAGCCCTTTTTATAAGCCCTTTTCTTTTCATATATTTAACTATTGATTTCACAGCGTGTTGGATAACTGATCGGCTGGCTCATAGCAGACTGGTTGCTCCTTTACTCTCCAGTCAGCCAAGTAGTCAGCCAGTCAGTCAGTCAGTTGACTGTCTACTTTTCTGCTGGTCAGTCACCAGGTAGACAGTTGATCATTCAGTAGCTGAACTGCCTGGTTGATTGATCAACCCAGAAATTTGTATGCCCCCTTGAAACAAACTGTGCAGGGAAATTATGTGTGTGTGTGTCTGTGTCTGTTTTGACTACAAAAATGAATGGCAAACTGATTCAAAGAGATTTAGATGAGGATGGATGCAGATGATTGGTTGAGCGTGCGTGGGTGTGCGTATTTGTGTGTTCGTATACATCGTTGGACTGAAGTTGTGATTCAATGAGAATGTTTTGTTATTGTATCCTCCACACCCCAAAAAGGGGAAAAGGAATATTTTTCTTTGAATCTTTGAATCTTTTTGAGATAGAGATAGTCGGTGAACACTGAACACAGAACACTGAAATGTTTAATGTCATTAGCTGTAAAGGTCTAGTGATATAGTAGGTACAAATCAGAACAAAAATGGTGCAAAACAAATACAATGGAACAGAAAGGAGAAACATAATCAAAGTAAACTAAACTACTCAGGGATAAGCGGCACTTTGGTACTTTGTCATTTGCTTTTTTCCCCCTCCCCTTCCCCCCCTTCTCCCCCCACCCCCTCCCAGTCGTTCGTCTCCAAGTTTTGAACAGTACACAGGAAACAAAGTACATATAATCCGTATAATAATTATTCAAGCATGTGACATCGACACACATCATAACAATACGAACACATAACAAAATACATATAAAACATATAATGATTATTTAAGCATTTAACACCGAAACACATCATATCAATACGAACACATCATAAAAATGCATTGTCGAATTTGACCATCCAAATGTAACCTTTCCTTTTTGTCTATGTCTTTTTCCCCCTCATAGAACCCATACAAAGTTTTTAATTGATTAATGAGTGTTTGGACCAATAGTAGACGTTTTACGTATATTTACTGCCTCGGATACAGTTTGCAAGTGACAGTATCATCTTCATTTTCTGTCATCAGTATGCTGAACAAATCTTTTCTCTGCACTGGAGCTGTATTGAAAAGGGTACAGTTTTTTCGCAATTCTTCGTATCTTTTGCAGTTAAATATGAAATAGTTTTCATCTTCTGGGTTTTCGCGGCAAGGGGATGTTGCTGCGTCTGAATCGAACCATCTTCTGGTGGCATTCAGTCCAAGTGCTCTCAATCTGAGCCTCGCAAAACAGATTCTATGCCACTTGTTTGTTTCAATATTGATATATTTCTCTGTTTGAAAAATTGATTTAAATGAATAGAACCATTTATACCTATCATTGCTCTCTATCTCTCCGTGTCAGTTTTGTTTGTTACATGCTATGGACGGGCGCCATAGCCCAATGGTTAAAGCGTTGGTCTTTCGATCTGAGGGTCTCGGGTTCGAATCACGGTGACGGCGCCTGGTGTGTAAAGGGTGGAGATTTTTACGATCTCCCAGGTCAATATATGTGCAGACCTGCCAGTGCCTGAACCCCCTTTGTGTGTATGCGCAAGCATAAGATCAAAATACGCACGTTAAAGATCCTGTAATCCATGTCAGTGTTCGGTGGGTTATGGAAACAAGAACATACCCAGCATGCACACCCCCGAAAACGGAGTATGGCAGCCTACATGGCGGGGTAAAAACGGTCATACACGTAAAAGCCCACTTGCGTATATACGAGTGAACGTGGGAGTTGAAGCCCACGAACGCAGAAGAAGAAGTTACATGCTATAAGTCTATCTTTAAATTCAGATACAAAGTCGCTCTCGTGCCCTACTCTACTTCCTTGGCAAATCCAGACCAGACCGAATTCATGTTCCGTTAGTGTTTTCTTGATGTGGAATACCCAGTTCTGTTTGTCCTTCTCCTCCTGCAGCAGCAGTATCTCGTATGCTTACCTACATAATCATGATGTTGGCAGTCTAGTAAGTTTGAGCCAATATTTCATGCATTTTAGAATTGATTTAATATGCAATTGGTACCTGCCAGTTTTGCCATACATCATAGTGTTTGATGAATGTAATGGGACACCAAGAAAGTGCTTCATTGCAAAAGTATGTACTCTTTCCATTTGATTATTTGTCATGAGTCCCCGTATTTCCGCTCCATAGTTCAGGACTGGTTCAATTTGTGTGTCGATAGTTTCCAGAGAAGCTGTGCATCAGACGACCGTAGTCTCCTGAGTGATTTTATAATTTGGATTACACCTTTTTTCCCTTTTCTTTGCTTCATTTCAGTTCAAACTCAATTTAGTTGTGAATAACATTCCTAAATATTTATATGAATTGGTTACTTGTATTTCTCTATCACCATAGCACCATTTTTCATGAGTCGAAAGATGACTTCCTTTGTGGAAGACTATAATATCAGTTTTATCGAGATTTACTGTTAATTGTAGTCTGTGTGTTTCTTGCTTAGGGGCATTTAATTGATTTTGTAACCCAATGGGTGTGTCAGACAAGAGAACATCATCAGCAAATAGCATTAGGAAAATTCTGTTGCGCCAGGTATCATTTGTATTCCATGTCTACCCTTCTTTGATAACTCTACAGCCAATTAATTAATGAAAAAGGAAAACAGCTGTGGGCTTAGCATACAGCCTTGTTTAACCCCTCGTGTGAAAAAAGTTGGAATAAATACCTTTGTCACGAACACACACAAGTACAGACATGCAGACAGACGGAGCGGCAGGCTGACAGACTGACGGACAGACATACCGATAGAAGACGGATATAAATATACAGAACGACAGCCTAATGTGACTTAAAATGGGAAGAAAGAGGGACATAGAAAGAGAAGCACTACCAGCGACATGGCCAAGCTTTATTTGTTTGAGAGAACAAAGCAGTGTTCCAAGCAGTCGTTCATTTCTGAAAAACAGAGGGGTTCCTTGCAGGTGTTCATTTCTGGTAAAAAAAACACAGACCAGGTCATCTGGTAAGATTTAACACAGCAGAAAGCTGTGTGTGTGTGTGTGTGTGTGTGTGTGTGTGTGTGTGTGTGTGTGTGTGTGTGTGTTGTGTGTGTGTGTGTGTGTGTGTGTGTGTGTGTGTGTGTGTGTGTGTGTGTGTTAATCATTAAAAAACGTCTATTCAGTGATTTTGAATTGGATGGTTTGTGTGTGTGTATGTGTGTGTGTGTGTGTGTGTGTGTGTGTGAGTGCGCGCGCGCGCGCGCACGTGCATCTGTGTGTTGTGTGTGTGCGTCTGTGTGAGTGTGTGTGTGTGTGTGTGTGAATCATTTACTAACGTCTATTCAGTGATTTTTAATTGGATGGTTTTGTGTGCATGTGGTTTTGTGCGTGTGTGTGTGTGTGTGTGTGTGTGTGTGTGTGTGTGTGTGTTTGTGGTGTGTATGTGCATGCATGCATGCATGTGTGTGTGTGTGTGTGTGTGTGTGTGTGTATGCGCGTGTTTAGTTTGTATGTGTGTGTGTGTGTATGCCGGTGTGTACCTGTGTGTGTCTTCGTATGCAAATGCCTCACTCGCTCCCTCCCCCCCTCTCTCTCTCTTCTCTCTCGCTCCTCCCTCTCTCTCTCTTCTCTCTCGCTCCCCCCTCTCTCTGTTCTCTCTCTCTCTCCCCTCTCTCTCTCCCACTCTCTCTTTGTTCTCTCTTGCTCACCCTCCCTCCCTCTCTCTCTGTTCTCTCCCTCTCTCTTTTCTCTCTCGCTGCTCCCCCCCCTCTCTGTTCTCTCTCGTCCCCCCCCCGCCCCCCCCCGACCCCCTCTCGTCTCTCTGTTCTTACGTATGTGTCACATGTAATTCTCAACTTCCTGATCGCCCGGGTGTAAGGAGTGGCCTTGACTAGTCGGAAGGCGAGAGGGAGTGGATGGGGAGAGGGAAGTGGTGGAGGCTGGGTGGTGGAGGACGCGACACGGCAAGGTGTGTACAGGGCTTGGGTTGTGTGGTGTTTCAATAGCAATTGGAAGAAGGTGACAGAATGGTTAAGACGCTCAGCTGCCAATACAGAGAGTCCGTGAGGGTTGGAGTTCGAATCCCGCTCTCGCCCTTTCTCCCACGTTTGACTGGAAAATCAAACTGAAGGTTCAATCATTCAGATGAGATGATAAGCCGAGGTCCCGTGAGCAGCATGCCCTTGGCACACTTAAAAAGAACCCATGGCAACAGAAGGGTTTGGCTAAAGTGTGCAGACTGAATCCACTCTGATCGGTACAGAAATATACATGCATGCACTCAAGGCCTGACGAAACGCGCTGGGTTATGCTACTGGTCAGGCATCAGGCTTGCAGATGTGGTGTAGCGTTTATGGATTTGTCCGAACACGGTGATGCCTGAAACTGAAACTAAAGCCTCAACGGCAGTCTTTCAGCTAAACGTGGTTTGGGGCATATCGGGCAGTTGGCAGCCATGTTGAGAATTGACAGCTAAACGTGGTTTGGGGCATATCGGGCAGTTGGCAGCCATGTTGTGAATTGACAGCTAAACGTGGTTTGGGGTATATCGGGCAGTTGGCAGCCATGTTGTGAATTGACAGCTAAACGTGGTTTGGGGCATATCGGGCAGTTGGCAGCCATGTTGTGAATTGACAGCTAAACGTGGTTTGGGGCATATCGGGCAGTTGGCAGCCATGTTGTGAATTGACAGCTAAACGTGGTTTGGGGCATATCGGGCAGTTGGCAGCCGTGTTGTGAACTGACAGCTAAACGTGGTTTGGGGCATATCGGGCAGTGGGCAGCCATGTTGTGAATTGACAGCTAAACGTGGTTTGGGGCATATCGGGCAGTGGGCAGCCGTGTTGTGAATTGACAGCTAAACGTGGTTTGGGGTATATCGGGCAGTTGGCAGCCGTGTTGTGAATTGACAGCTAAACGTGGTTTGGGGCATATCGGGCAGTTGGCAGCCGTGTTGTGAATTGACAGCAAAACGTGGTTTGGGGCATGTCGGGCAGTTGGCAGCCGTGTTGTGAATTGACACAGTAACTGTGGGGGTGGAAGTGGTGGGGTTGGGGTGTAAACTGTCTTTGGTTCCGTACTAATTCCGTGTGTCAGTGTGCACCTGCGTGTGGCTTCGTAGGCAAACGCGTCTCTCTCTCTCTCTGAATCATTCATGTGTAGCATTCATGCTGGGGTTTTGTTGTTGTTTTTCCCTAGGTGTGTGTGTGTGTGTGTGTGTGTGTGTGTGTGTGTGTGTGTGTGTGTTACTCTCTTCCGTTTCGTACAGATGTGAGCGATGTTGTGTCTCTCAGTTTGACGCTGTGTTATACTTGTACATAATACATGTATTAAGTATAACAGCATTTATATGCGTACATGTTTGTGTGTCTCTTACATCAACGGCATATGTGTAAGTCGGCCAAAGTGCTAGTGTTTTCACCGTTGGAAAATAAAGATTCATTCATTCATTCATTCTCTCTCTCCCCCCTCTCTATCTCTCTCAGAAAGTTGAATGGTCGAGCTTTTTTTATTTTCCTTTTTAATCTTAGCAATATGTTGTATTTTATAATTTTGTTGTTGTTGTTGCTGTTGCTCGTTGATTTTCTTTTTTACTCTCAGCAATGTGTCAATTTCTCTGTAACCCCCGCTGTTATTCTTTTGTTCATACATTGCCCCCCCCCCCCGCCCCCCCGTTGCCAAAGGACAGTATTGTCAATGGCAGTAAAACAATGTCCGTGTCCGTCTGTCTGTCTCTGTGTGTGTGTGACATTTATGTTTATCTCACACACACAGCAACATGCAGTCTGGACAATTTAGGTGGTAAAATACTTGATATATATTCCTGATTCATTAATATACTTGCACAACATTTGTAGTGATAAATTGATGTTATTTTCCGAGTAATTTTGAATAAGCCGAAATAATTTCACTCTTTTAATATGGAAGTCAAAAGTTAATCCTGACTACACGCATTTTCAATACTGATTGTCATTTCTTTAAAAAAAAAAAAATCTTCATAAAAGCCCATCTACAAATATCTTATGTCCCACGTTTCAAAACGTGATCTACTCCATCCAAATCAAGCAGGATTCAGAGCGAATCATTCATGCCATATTGCCTTGATTAATCTCGTCGAACAGAGGCTTACTAACATAAATGATGACAAATACACATGGGTACTTTTTTTTCGGTTTTTTCATTTTGTTTTTGTGGCCTCAGTTGCATGCAGGTCATGGTGCACTCGCTTTTGTTTTTCTTTTCTTTTTTTTAACATGGGTACTGTTTATCGATTTCGCAAAAGCTTTCAATGTTGTTGATCATAATTTACTACTAAGAAAACTATCTATATATACACTTTCTGAACACTTTTCTCTGTTCTCTGTTTGGTCATGATTCACAACCTGACAACATACTGTTTTCCTAAGTAATGTACAAGCTAAATTTTAGACACAAACAATTGGTGTTCCTTAAGGTTCTCTGCTCTGTCCTCTTCTCTTTTTCCTCCATATAAAAAATCTCCCTTGATTCATTTCGAAAGGCTTATGCGAATTATTCACCGAGAAAACGTCTGTTCACTCGAGCCATTCCAAAATAACTCAGCTATATACTACTTTGCATGAAAATGTTAATCAGCTAATCAAATGGACTGAATTGAACAACATGTTTGTAAACAGAAAACAAAATACTTGTTATCACAAGACGTAGCATTAACAATAGGTATGCCTACTATATACATCAGTGATACGCTCGTTGATGAGGTTGACACTC
The DNA here is from genome assembly GCF_041734735.1 of Babylonia areolata. NCBI lineage: Eukaryota > Metazoa > Mollusca > Gastropoda > Neogastropoda > Buccinidae > Babylonia > Babylonia areolata. Next base: position 19,508,007 of record NC_134892.1, read on the forward strand.
ACAAAACTCCAGTAGTTACCATTGACAACAATCTTATTTTATGGAAGCGCATTTTAAAAAAATTGTTCCAGATCTCAAACTTTAAAAAACTTTTTAGATCTTGAAGCAAGAAAACAATTCTATCATGTATTTATTCTTTCAACTGTCGATTATGCCTCAAATCCTTTTACCTGTGTAGTGCTAATTCACTAAATCACCTGCCGGTCAGTGTGTCAGTTGATTGTCTTCTTAGCTGCTGATCAGATAGTCACTTCACTTTGTAGCCAATTGATCATTCAGTCTTTCAGTGGCTGAGCTACCTGGTTAATTGATCAGCAGTCAGCCAGCCACTAGTTAGTCAGTCAGTCAACTGATCTGTGTGTGTGTGTGTGTGTGTGTGTGTGTGTGTGTGTGTGTGTTATCACAAGAATGACTGACAAACTGAGTCAAAGAGACTGAGAGATGGGGATGGATACAGGTGATTTGTGTTTCTCACCTTTTCCTTTATCTCAGAGGACACAGGGAAGCTGGTGAGTCAGAGAGAGGTAGTAGACAGACAGGCAGAAGGGAGATAGACACACATCCATGAAGTCTGGCAGTCTAATATCTCTCAGAGTGGAAAGACAGGAGAAAGAAAAGTACAACAGTGATACAACGAAACCTCATCCATTCAAAAGAAAAACAATATAAAACTTTTTTTCTTCTGCTTTTCTTTTTAATCATCAGCCTCTACATTTTTCAAGCATGACACACAAAAAGTAATATGCAATGTATGTAAACTGTATCATGTACTTACAAATACCCAAATAAACTGCTAATGATTGACGCAGATTGAAATCGTTTACACTGAAATAACTTAAGGCCTAAAAGAGGAAAGCAAGCACAGATAAGCCAATATTCTGTCGTTTCAAAAGTGACTTTGAGGAAAAACGATAAAAAGCGCACTTTTAAACTGAATGTGTGGTGAAAAGACAAAGGTTACTGAATTAAGATTTACATATCGCTCATTTCTGTGACACACACAAGTAGGATGGATTCAATTGAAGAATGTGTATTTGTTTAAAATAAGATGGACTGGACTCGAGAGGTGAAATCAAAATGGCCCCAGCTTAGGATCAGTTATCCTATTCTTGTGACAATTGGTTTCTGGTTAAAAAAATAAATGCTCACTATTAATTTTATAAGTGTAATTTTTGTAAAGATCACAATAAAGACACAGTCCTATATTACACCTTGATTTGTAAACATGTATAATCTGAACAGCGTTTGCAAGATATGTAAAAGTAAATTGTTTAAATTGTAACAGACTTGCGTTCAACCATGCAGTAGTGATTTTTGGATAAGATTATGAAACGAAAACTGGCTGGGAAAATAGTTTACTGATAGCCACAATATGTGTAATATAGATAGCGTAAATCCAACATTACAAATGTTCATAAAAGAAATCTCAAACACGCATGTGCAGTTGACAAGCGTGTTTCAAAATCACTCTGGAATATAAATTTCTGTAGAACTGGGCACCAAATGCATGTTTCGTACATGACTAAGAATTATCTACATGGAATCAGTGTGTTTATGAATTTTTATTGTTCTGCCTATTGATGCGCGGTGACCAGTATTCAGAGAAATATCGAGTTTTACTCACTAATATACAACATTCATTTCTATCTGTATCATTTGTCTGAAAAAAAAAGAGCTGAAGTTAAAGATGGCTTTGAGGTATTGGTATATGCACAGACACGTGTGTATGTATGCAATATGTGTATGTATGTGTGCGTGTATGTGCGCACGCGCGCGCGCGCGTTTGTGTGTATGTGTGTGTTAAAATTCATGTTAAGTGGCCATTATCATGCAGCCTGACATTCTGTGCTTGTCTTCAAATATGACTGTTTTCATTTACCACATCTACCGTAGAGATACAATATAAAAGATAATACAAAACGATGAATGAAATTACAGTATAAACAAAAGTTGGCATTTATTTGAGCTCAGTCCAGGCATTTTGTCACGTGGAGAATTCGTTTTTCTTTCAATATAGCCTTTATTTTATTAGTGTAATAGTTATAAAAAAAAAGGGGGTGGGGTGGGGTTGGGGTTGGTATACGTGCAGGAGTGAATATGAATGAACAGCGTTAAAAGGGGATGACAGGGGTAAGTGATGAAACAGGATTCTCTCACAGGCGAGGGGTCAGGGTCAGGGTCAGGCTAGAGCCCAGTCAAGCGGGTTGTCTGCTGTTTTGTTACAATATCAGAAGAAGAAGAAGAAAGAAGAGCAGAAGAAGACGAAGAAGGAAAGGAGAAGAAGAACAAAAAGAAGACGACGAAGAAAAAGCAGAAGAAGAGGATGATGGGACCAGAAAGGCACAAATATATGTCATAGGTACAACGTCAGCAATTCAAGTGGATGATAAAACACATTCATAATAAAGACTACCACCGGGTTTGAAGCTGGCAACAACTTGACATATATAATGCACATGATTATATGAAGACCAAATGCTAATATAATCTGACATTCACAATACATTTAGTTAGTATAATTAAAAGTGGCTTTGGCTATGCTGATTTAGGTAAGCACACTGTCCCGTAGAACAGAATATGTCAATCGTATACTGTCGAAGGTGACTCGAATGAATCACTTATCATGTGGCACTATGCCTAAGTTAGCCGGATAGGAAAGCTATGGCAATTATCAATATGCTGTATATGTATATATATATATATATATATATATATATATATGTGTGTGTGTGTGTGTGTGTGTGTGTGTGTGTGTGTGTGTGTGTGTGTGTGTCAGATCGTTTTCAATAATAAACTGATTTTAATCCAACAGTATCCTGAAAATCACTACAAGAGAATGCCACACATGTTATAGAACGCTAAGCGCAATATAACTGTGTCACTCTTCTATATTCTGGTAGTACTGAAGGTCACTGGGAAAAAAAGAGGGAAAACAATTAATTAAGCAGCAAAAACATATATATACAAAGCATCATGTGGGTAATATAACATCATATGGCATTTATACTATGTATTGACAACTGGAGGATAAAATAAGAAGTAAACGCTCAAGGCAATGATTGGAAGGAGTTAGCATAAAGTTTGGCCACTAAGGGGGGAGGCTAGCATGTGGACTTAATTAGATTACTTAGATTATCCTGACTGAACCAATGGAATCAAACCTAAACACAGCTGACCATTCCCGGTCTTCTAAAATCAAGCGCATATCACGTGGTTAACTCACTCAGTACGGCCAGTCCTCTCTTCTCCTCTACACAGACCCATCGGATGTCCAGTGGGTGTCTGAATGACCCAACCTTTAGCTTCCGTCGTCAGAATTGTGGTATTCTTTGTCAACATTCACCTCTTCAGTATAAGAGCCTTCCGCTTGTAATATTTTGATGATGGTAATTGGGGTGAAACGCTGTTAACGTCGTCTCTTTCGCCGTTCGTATGGAGAGAGTTAAAATAGCCTTCTCCTGCTGAGTGTGCAAAGCATTTAGAATTTCAAATTGAACTTATCTAACACTCTCTCTGGCTGCTCAGTATAACTGACAGAATCGGCAAAGCCTCCTCCATGGAATATTCTAGAATGGCACGACAAAGATCACCGCATTAAGTCAGTCAGTAACTGTCTGAGACGTTCGAAAGGATACTGTAAATAATAGCAACACAACATGACAACACCGTGTTATATGTGGAGTGATGGCCAAACCAAGAAACGAACAACCTTAATACACACACACACACACACACACACACACACACACACACACATATGTGTGTGTGTGTGTGTGTGTATGTATGTATCATATACTTCAATATAACCTTATACATATTATACTTTACAGCATATCTATGTGGAAGCAAGCAGTTTACTTGGGATGTGACCAGCACATAACACGCTTGAGTTCTACTCACCCCTTTATTCTTGTAGCAGATGAGACATGTGGTGATACCACACACAATGTGTGTGCGGCAACCATCTGTACCGTGAAGTGTCAAAGCTGGTCAAGCCTTTTGTTTTCCATAGCAGGTGAACTGCAAAGACAGCGCCACGATTGATTCTCCGGATTGGGTCTGACTGGCCAGAAATTGAAACAATTTGTGTTTTACACATTTGTGGCAGTGAATTTCTAAATGACCTCGGAACCGAATCATGTCACATCAGTTGCAGATAAAAAAAGCTGGGCACACCCTTTCTGGTGAATATAGGATGAAATATTAATTACTAAAAGTACTTAATGCATAAAATCAGGTTAAACATTCGTAAATCCCCATATGATAGATTTAAAGATGGGTTTGTGACACTTGTTTCCATGTATGATACTTACATTTTCTAATCTGGCAAAATATATAATTAATGAAATAGCATAAGAAACACAATTAATTTTTCATACTGGCTGATTTGCACCCAAACTCTGTTGGTACGATGTCATGTCCTTATGAGCCACAAATGAAAATCCACTTTACATCGTTTGGATACCTGATATATTTCTGTCATTGCAATGGGAAGTCATTTACAGCTTAGTCTTTTGTGAAGGACTATGACTCTCAAACAAGGAGGCAAGATTGCACTGGCACTTAGTGCTGTAGCCTTGGGGGCTAGTTGGCCTTTGGGAACCATCCCAAGGCCGACCGTCCAAAAAACCCTCTTGGCCGAGAGAGTGGGGATGTAACTTGGGCCAGACACTCTCCACTATAATCAAATTCTAACCTAAGTAGTCGGGACAGCAGCTGCATCCTCTGCTTTTCTGCTGGTCATAGTTGGACACGACTGACTGTCACATACATTTCTGTCTGAACACTATCATGGTCTGGTTTTAAAACTACCAATTAATGATCACACATAACATAAAATTTCTGAGAAACAACGAAAATGATGTAAGCTCAATGTTGAAACATTTAACCAGCAAACGACTGAATTAAAATCAAATCTATGATAGGGTTTCAGTTTCAGTTGCAATTTGTTTCTCATGGAGGAGTCACTGCTTTCAGCAAATCCATACACGCTACACCACATCTTATAGGCAAATGCCTGACCAGCAGCATAACCAAACGCGCTTAGGCCTTGAGTGCAGTCATATCTATTTGTATACCTATCAGAGGGGATATCTTCTACAGAATTGCGCCAGATGAAAATTTTCCGGCGTTGCCATGGATTTATTTCAGCATGAATGTACACTGCGCCGTATGCTAGATGTTGGTCAGTCAATGTGCAGTCGCAGAATCAGTCTCTGGAGCTAGCGAGACACTTGGCTACATATGTGTTCAGATTCATGCAGTACACTTCGAAACTGGCATCCCTCTACCAATCTAGTGCCAGCACAACTGTTCTGCAGAAATCGTTGTCTACATCACACTGCACGCATCTTGGATACCATCACTGATCTGAACGGCCTTGACACCAACATAGTCAGTGACAGTCTCAAGGAATCCTGGTGCGACCTTCTCTTCTATGATGTTTCGTTTGATGGCGACTGTGGCCTCACTCTCCACCAGCTCCTCCACTCTCGGCACTGCCTGCGTCATCTGTGTATTGTAGCACACATTGCCGTTGCTCATCACCAGGGTCTGGAATCACAGAAAGGAAAGGGAAACGATGACGTAAACAACAAGTAGTATAATGGAGTGAGGGCCTCACTCAGCCGCCGATATTTTCTCCCCTTCCACTAGACCCTGAGTGGTGGTCTGGACGCTAGTCATTCGGATGAGGCGATAAACCGAGGTCCCGTGTGCAGCATGCACTTAGCGCACGTAAAAGAACCCACGGCAACAAATGGGTTGTTCCTGGCAAAAATCTGTAAAATAAAAATCCACTTCGATAGGAAAAACAAATGAAACTGCATGCAGGAAGAAAATACCAGAAAAGGGTGGTACTGTAGTGTAGCGACGTGCTCTCCCTAGGGAGAGCAGCCCGAATTTCACACAGAGAATTCTGTTGTGATGAAAAGAAATACAAATACAAACTCAGATCACTCCACACGAGGCTAGGCACAGCACAATAGAACGAGAAGACAGCACGAGGCGACACAGGGCTGGGACAAGGCAGGACAGGAGACAGTAAGGGACAGCAGGTCAAGGCCAGGCTGGGTACAATGTCAGTTATTACATGTCAACAACCTCTTCTGCTTCTTCTTCTGCTTTTGCTGCTGCTGCTGCTGTTTCTTGGTCTTCTTTTTTTCCTTTTTCTTCTTATTCCTAATACTGTGAAGAGTTACTGGGTTGCTGCACACAACTGTTCACCAGTGGTGCCAGTTGCACTGCTTGGTTCTAACTTTTTGACAGTTACACGTGACTAAATGCCTACGTTGACTGAACTACGTCATTGGTCAGTTCCATACTACACACAGTTAGTAGCGGGTTACGACCATACTTGGCTCTTCCGTCCGAGCAATGCAACTGGCTCCAGGTTCCTCCAGGTCTGTCAGCTGTTCGGAGAACCCTGGGTCTCCGCAACTGGCTTCCCGTTCATTCTGCATTGCTGTCTATTGTCTCTGGCACACGTTCATTCTGCATTGCTGTCCATTGTCTCTGGCACACGTTCATTCTGCATTGCTGTCCATTGTCTCTGGCTTCCCGTTCATTCTGCATTGCTGTCTATTGTCTCTGGCACACGTTCATTCTGCATTGCTGTCCATTGTCTCTGGCTTCCCGTTCATTCTGCATTGCTGTCTATTGTCTCTGGCACACGTTCATTCTGCATTGCTGTCCATTGTCTCTGGCTTCCCGTTCATTCTGCATTGCTGTCTATTGTCTCTGGCACACGTTCATTCTGCATTGCTGTCCATTGTCTCTGGCTTCCCGTTCATTCTGCATTGCTGTCTATTGTCTCTGGCACACGTTCATTCTGCATTGCTGTCTATTGTCTCTGGCACACGTTCATTCTGCATTGCTGTCCATTGTCTCTGGCACACGTTCATTCTGCATTGCTGTCTATTGTCTCTGGTTTTCCTGTCCTTTCTGCAAAGCTGTCATTCCATCTGTTGTTGTTTTTTTAATAGTTTTTTCCTTCCATCTCTACCCACCCCCTTGTCAATTTCTTGGGGGAATCTTTTAGCGACGCCATGGGGTCTTGTTTCCTGGCCATACCGTCGCATTGTCTCTTCACAACTGGCGTCAGCACATCTTCATGTGGTCCAGTTTGCTGCTTTGGAGCACCTGTTCATTGGTGAAATGCTCAGTGTCTCTCATGTTTACTATCTTGCGATTACACCTGGATTCCATGGCTTGTATTCTTTAAAGATCCGCAGTGAGTGCCCATGTCTCACATGCAAACAGGAAGATCTCCTGTTTCAGTCTTGATAGTACTGATGTTGTCTTTGTTACCTTTCGGAGAATTTCTGGTTTGGAGCCTTCGCTGCTAATGATGGATCTCAGGTAAGTGAATTGTTTAACAGTTCACAGCTTCAGTTCATGGACATATATATGTATCTGCAGTGGTGGTGGTGGTGGTGTGACTGGCCATCAACTTGGTCTTTTCAGGGCTGATTTCCATGCTTATCTTGCTGATGTTTCATCCTTTTTTTTACAAGGTTGGTGAGCTCTGTCAGCCTTTCAGTGTCAGTTGTGAAGCGAAGGTTCATTATCTTCGAGCACGAAGGTCATGATCCATTATATGAATAAGTTGATCAGTATGAGAGACAGAAGGCAGCATTCCGCACTGTTCACTTTCGGGAAAAGTTGCTGGATGTTGTTGATAAAGTTTTGTTTGCTTTTTCATTGTGGCCCATAGTGTTTTATTCGCGATGGGTGCACAGGTTAAGACCTGTTTGATGGTACTTTGCTTTTGCGAAACCCGGTCTGTTCCTTAATAATACTTAATAATAGTGCTATGTGCTTCTGGCTGTAATCTGGTCAGACTGATTTTGAACATTCTTCATTTGCTTGCTCTCTCGTGTTATTCCTCAGCATTACTTTAAAGTTCATTAATGCAAGGTCGTGGTCATTGCCAAGCTTAGTTCCTTGAAACGTTCTTGTTTTAGACGTTCTGATACCAGACCTGATCCGGTTCTTCACATGAAGATTGTCTGGCTGTGATGGCAGCTTGGGGAATGTCATGTCCTGATATTTATGCTCAACGAATGTTAGCAAGTACGCCATTATCACTGACAAACTCTAGCAAGTGGAATCCGAAATCATTGTTATTCTCATTACAACAGGGCCCCCAGAAATTCCTCCAGTCTTTGGCATCTGCACCACCCTTGGCATCCCAATCAATCTTGTCGGCCTTTCTTGATGACCGTTCAAAGTTAGCTGAGTGTAGAAATCTTCAAACTTGTCACCACCAGAGTCTGGTGTGGGCGTGTCCATATATAATTATGTTCTTCCTTTCTAAACTGGTGTTTGTTTCGGTTATTTTTTTTATCTCCCTGGCAGTTAGTTCTGGGGAACCTTTCACATGAAACCCTGCACTGCCCAAAAGAAAAGACCGAATCCCTTCTTACGGCCAACCTTATACTGCGTCTACGCCTCCAGACGCCAGTGACACAGGCCATGGGAAAACGTTGACGAGGACGATGCTGGCAGGAGACAGACTGTGAAAGAGGGGACCAAACGAACAAAGGAGGGGCAGATCACACAGCTGATTAGCAAAAGGTGGCAGAGGAAGTCAGTCTTTTCTCCTTCTTCTACTACTACTACTACAACAACTACAACTACTATTACTTCTTCTTCTTCTTCTGCTTCTCCCGAGGTTCAGGTGTCATGCTAAAAATTCCGGTGTGTTGATGTGATACAGTCCGCCACAAGGACTCCACCTGACCTCAGAGTTTCTCCTCAAAACCCACTGCATCAGGTCAGAATTGACATGGGAGAGTTCAATCTATTTTCCGATGTGAGGCCTGCAGCACACACTGCCGTTTCAGGACTGGCCTGTTCATCGTTCACAGGCACGGTTCACGTTCCTGAGTGTGAATACCAATAAACACAATCTGCTGCATCGATGCACACTAAGCCTGGCATATATTGATAATTGAAACGACTATCCTATGATCAGGCTATAACTCAGTGATAAACATGTCAGCGTAAGATTAACAACTAAATTGGTGAACATTTCCAATGCATGCGATTAATTTTTAGTGTTTAAATTTTGATACAGAAGCACGTACATCTCGAAGACAAATAAATGTATGAATTCTAACGATACATAAGTATTTCCTTTCAATATACAAATAACAGAATCACTACAACACGGAAATAAGCAATTCTAGTTTCTAGGTTATATCTCTATGTCCTAAACTCACATGCTATGTCCGAAACATACATTAACAATATAAAAAAAAATTAGTCCTGATCTGTGTTGACAGTTTGAACATACGGAGTTTCAATATGCAGTGTATCAAATACGTAATCTGCGTTCAAGTCAAGCAGAATCGATGGCAGAACCACACCACTAACCAAGATACCCTGGACAGACACGCACAACAAGACATGGCATGTAAGGGTCCATAACTCCACGACTACAACATCTGTGGGGAGGCGGCACATGACAGTCGCAATAAGGAATGTCCCAAAAAGAGATTCAAAGATACCGTCAAGATTAACCTCCATTGGGCAAACCTTCAGCGTTGGCTGCTTTTGACTGCCAGCTTGTCTTTACAAAATTGTAGTGAGCGTATTGGAGGAAACCGCTGCCAGCGACTTTCAACTGCTCGAGATCGGCGATACAGAGTTGTATCTGCCTTTGCCGTGCCTGCTGGCGTTCTTTGCTCCACCTGCAGCTACATGTGTGCTTCGGACTTTGGACTCTACAGCCACATGCGTGTCCGTTGATGACGACACAACGTATTCTCATTCTCGATTCACGAGGACACGGGCCTGTCATGGTGGTGATGAACATGAATCAGTTCTTTTGGTGCCGTGTAAACTTGAGCAATGGAATTAGTCATACGGCTGTCTCATACCCAGAGCTGAGTGTGGTCCGGGCTCGACTGGGAAGACTGGGACCTGCTTCATGGAATAAGATGACAGTGATGTAATGAAATCGTGAGTGTGATCACCATCTTTAGAGCATGCGACAGGCTTACGTCTTACACTGTGTGTGACTTTTGATAGTTTCAGATTTTGTTGGTTGTAGTTTTTATAATGTACAATTTACTATTGTGTGCTATGACTTGTGTGTGTGCGTGCGCGCGTGCTTGTGTGTATTGTGTGTGTGTGTGGGGGGGGGTGAATGATTTTTAATAAATCTTGAGTTCAGATTTTCCTTTTTGATATTTACATATGGGTTCCATATTGTAAACGCCTAGGGCTTATTTTCAAAATTAGGCGTAAATGCTCATTAATGATAATAATAATAATACCTGCATCATCTGGACGAGGTCCTTGGCCTGTCTGTCTCTCTCTTCACTTGATGCCTTGTTGTTCATACCGATATAGCGGCCTCCAGCGTCTTTGATTACGTCTGCTACGGGGGGTCCGCGTTTGATCTCATCATCAAGGGCTTTTCTCATGTCATCTGCCAAGTACAGGGTGAGAGTTTACTGAGATAAAACGGTCCATCCACAATTGCAAGTAACATGGATCTCTCTCTCTCTCTCTCTCTCTCTCTCTCTCTGTATATATATATATATATATATATATATATATATATATATGTGTGTGTGTGTGTGTGTGTGTGTGTGTATGTGTATGTGTGTGTCTGTGTGTGTGTACAGTGGGAGAGAGGGAGGCAGACATATAGATAAATAGATAGATGTTTTAACAGCAGATGTTGTCAGGACTGGTACTAGCATGTATCTACCATTTCTAATATTTAATTTAAAATGAACGTTTCTATCACGTTGTAAAACCGCATTTCTTCATCTACCTCTTCCTCCTTCGTCTTCTTCTTCTTCTTCGTTTTCATCATACTGTCATTATGAATGGAAACGTGGAGTACAGGCGAATTCTAGAGTTGCAGCATAATAAAATCCCAATGATATAACTGTAATTATCTTGAGAAATCAATTAAATAATAAACAATATATGCAAGCCCATGATTGATCTTCAGCTGAAGTGACTTCCGTAAAGAAGGCACTACATACACCCCAGAGTTTTAGGATGGACAGGAAGGGTGAAAGAATAACAAGGTGATACTTACCTATGGAAGCGTCCTCATCATCCATTCCATCAAGTCCAGTGAAGACAACAATCATGTACTTCGTGATCTCATCACCCAACTGCCGTTTCAGCTTTAGGTATGCGTCATACTCTTCCTGAAAGAAGACAAATCTCTGTGTGTGTGTGTGTGTGTGTGTGTGTGTGTGTGTGTGTGTGTGTGTGTGTGTGTGTGTGTGTCTCTACTTCATGTATCTCCAAAAATGCCAAACGACATGGTATATGGTGAAACGGGCAGGAAACCACTATGGATAGATGCAAAAGTAAATGCAATTCGATATTGGCTACGTCTTACCAGAATGGAAAATAGTAGACTTCCTAGGAAATCATACAACATGCTTCTTAATATTCATGAAAATGGTAAAGATTGCTGGGTCACGGATGTCCAGAGACATTTAACAATTAATGGTTTTGGGTTTGTTTGGCTTAATCAAGGGGTACAAGAGATTAACTGGTTTTTACGAGAATATAAAGAACGTATATCTGACTGCTGGTTTCAAGGGTGGAATGAAAGAATCAAGGAACGTGGAAGACATTCTGTGTACAGATTGTTCAAAACTGAATTATCTTTAGAACCTTACTTCGAAAGTATCAAAAATATAAAACTTCGAGACACATTCATTCGATTCAGGCTTGGCATATCTGACATAAAAACACATAAATTACGCTTTTCTTCTGACTATGGGGTAGATTTATCGTGTCCTTTGAGTAAATGCCGATTGGAAGATGAAACGCATTTTCTGCCGATGTGCACAGCAACCGATGATTTAAGACAGAAATATTTTACAAAAGAAAACGTGAAGAAACTTAAAATACATCCCATGGCGTTTTTGTGTGATGTGCAACATTCAAACAGCTTAGCAAAATTTATTTACCATAGCTTAAAACTGCGAAGGGACTCAGCGTAAATGATCTCACATACAAAGCTTCATTTCGAAAACCAATTCTTAGCATGCAAAACGCCATTCGATTTATGTTGCCACTGTTTAATTGATTCGTTGATGGAAATGTATGTTAATCGATTGTGAAGATAGTTAAATTGACATGTTATTTGAATATTCTCTCTCTCTCTCTCTCTCTCTCTCTCTCTCTCTCTCTCTCTCTCTCTGTGACTACGTAATCGGGTCGATGGCCTCGGGTTACTTAAATACCAACCTCAGCAGTAGTCTACGAAGATTGTGCGTGTACATACCGTTAGATATTGTTTCGTATTCCTTATGAAAAGCAAAAGAATGTAGTGAAAAGTGTAGGAGGGGAGGAACGTTTGAAGGGGTGGGAGAGGGGGAGAGCGTGTTTTCCACTTGGTGATATGAGCATGTTGCTTAAGTCATTAAACCATTTGAATCTCTCTCTCCCTCTCTCTCTCTCTCTCTCTCTCTCTCTGTGTGTGTGTGTGTGTGTTGAATTAACTATTAACAAATCAACTTCTCTGACAGATTCTGACTATAAATAAGTAGACATCCTCTGTATCAAGGCTAGACTTTAGTATAATAAAGGCCTCTTCATAAAATATTCCATGGTAATTCTCCGTCTTATGTTGTAAACATGTTAATACTTAATGACTATCGACACACATAAAATCAGTCTCCCCTTTAGAAACATTATTTTATGTAAGTCAAGTCGTACATATTCTGGGAGTTAGTTATGGAATCATATTACTGAAAAATTAAAGAGTGAAACGAACGTTAAAAAAATAATGGACTTTCATTATTTCCTTATGAATCTTTCAGATCTGACACCAAAGATGTGTTAACTCTCTCCATACGAACGGCGAAAGAGACGACGTTAACAGCGTTTCACCCCAGTTACCATCATCAAAATATTGCAAGAGGAAGGCACTCATACTGAAGAGGTGAATGTTGACAAAGAATACCACAATTCTTACGACGGAAGCTAAAGGTTGGGTCATTCAGACACCCACTGGACATCCGATGGGTCTGTGTAGAGGAGAAGAGAGGACTGGCCGTACTGAGTTAATGATGATTCGGTATTATTGAGACAGTTCTCTCTCTCTCTCTCTCTCTCTCTCTCTCTCTCTCTCTGCCTGTTTGTCTGTCTTCTATTTCATTAACAATCTGGATATGCAAGGTTCTGAGGTATGGGTTTTGGTTCGTTACGTCATCAGGCGTTTAGTCAAGTTGTGGTCTGAAGACAGCGTGACGTTTTATTCCTTGTCCAAAGTTAAAAGGAAAGAAAATGGAATTTTGCAGGGACCACGCAGTATCATCGTCTTTATTGCATATCAGTATTGTGAAGAAGGTACTGTAACTTCATGAATTGTTCAGCATTCGGGTCGGCTGCACTGTTTCCAGCCTCATCCACCATCTTAGCTCAAAGTGAGCTGATGCAGGAACCGTTGTACAATGGATAGTCACTAACGCTATGAAGCAGATTATCTTCTTCTTAGCTGTCTATCAGTTTCCAACGGCATGGTCGTTCACAGTGGCGGCAGAGGAACTGTCCTGGTTCAGCTGGCACAGTTACCGCTATCTTCCTCCTCTCACGGACCTCTGCCATGCTTGCACCACGTCCCTCTTCAGAGCTGACATGCGCCGTTCTTGAGAGAGCATGCCAGCCACGCCTGTCCTGCGCACAGTGCTCGAGCTTCCTTGGTGTGATCCTGGCAAGGGCTGTGTAGGCCTTCACATAGTCTTTGAGACGATTGTGTGGTCTGCTTTGGTTCCGTTTGCCTGAGCAAAAGTCGACATACAGCAGCTGCTTAGGCATCCTGGAGTCTTCCATTCGAATGACGTGCCCTGTCCATCGAAACCGGGTTTTCATGATCATGGCTTCAATGCTGGTTGTCTCAATTCTGTCAAAGACCTCCAAGTTTGTGATTTGATTCTGCCAGTGGATGCCAAGGACTGACCTCAAGTTGCGAGTATGGAACTGTTCCAGCTGTTTCGGGCGTCTTCTGTACAGAGTCCATGTCTAACATCCGTACAGGGGACTGGAGAGAACGATGGCCTTGTACACCTTCAGCTTCCTGGACAGCCTGATGCTGTGCTGGTTCAGGACACGTGATCTCAGGCGACAGAGAGCTTGGCTCACTTTGCAGATCCTGGCATTGACTTATTTGTCCAGGGCTCTCCATCAATGGAAATGATGCTGCCAAGGTACTTAAATTCTTCCAGTGTCTTCAGCTCTGTCCCTCCGATGGTGATAGAGGGGGTACGAGCAGTAGAAGTTGGGGCAGGTTACATGTAGCAGGACTTCTGTTTTGCCCAGGCTGATGGTGAGACCAAAGAGACGGGAGGTAGCAGCAAACTTTTTGACAATAAACTGGAAGTCAGACTCCATGAGTGCCATGATGGCGCAGTACTTCAAAGATGATCCTTTCCATTGTCCTGGTCTTGGCGCGTAAGTGGCGAAGATCAAAAAGAGATCCGTCCAACCTGTACCTCAGGTTACTCCGAGTTCACGATCCCTGACAGCATGGCTGAGCACACAGGTGAAGCAGTCAGGTATTAGTGAAATGACGAATCCATGTGGCCAGCCCTCACAATAATTATATGTGTTCATATATATGCCATGTTTAATAGCGATAGTATGCGCATTATCGCTAATGCAGAGAATGTTTTGTCCATCATCGATATATAGCAAAGTGGATTGCACATGTATTTATATAGTGCATCATGAAATCAATTTTGCTCCAATCACTTGACACAGTCACAATACAAATATACTGCAATGCATCAGACTGTCCATCAAGCATGTGGACATGTAGATGGAGAGCAAAGAACCAAAGAGGAAGCAAATGATTTTTGTGCAAGGTTTATTCAGAATTAAACAGATCCTGATGTTTCTGTCTATGTACAGGAACTCTCAACTGAGAAAAAATCTATTGTTGTGAAATCCGCTCAAACATTGCATGCACCATCACGACTACACAACAGACAGATTGAGAAAAAGAGCTGCAGAGAGATGGGTGACGTCTGTCAATGACAGGCGACGCCCACTTCCTGCCCGTAACAAGTGGTGCGCACAGGCGGTTTGCCTATTGCCGGAAATGCGCAATATCGATGCCCATTACTGGCAACTGAACCAAGGAATGGCTTGTCTCTGTCAACTCAAGCAAAACAACCTACACAGTCTTCAGCCTATCCAGCAAGAAGCAAGGGGCGAAACTGACACTGAACAAGCAAAGGCTTGCAGAGGAACCCACACACCTACCTACCTGGGAGTGACCTTTGACCGCAGGCTCACTTGGAAACAGCAGATCACCAGATGCTGTAGCAGGGCCAAGCTGAGACTGGCGATCATGAAGAAACTTGCAGGGACGGACTGGGGGGCTGATGAACGTATCCTAAAGAGACTCTATACGGGAAGAGTCCGACCTGTAGTTGAGTACGGGACATCAGCATGGGCATCAGCTGCAAAGTCTAACCTCGACCATCTCAACAAGATACAGAACCAAGCTCAGCATGTTATAACTGGCGGAGATCCACCCCAATCCTGAAGATGGAGGAGACCACTGGGCTACAGTCATTGGAGGACAGAAGGGACACAAAGATCCTCATCCAGGCAGCAAAATTCAAACATCTTGAAAACCATCCAATAAACAACAGAATGAGCAGACCCACCAAGAGCCGGCTGAAAAGAGGCAGCTTCATCCACCAGTCAAGACGCCTTGAAAGACAAACCCAGTCTTGATGGAACACGAAGCAAAGCCTATCCCGGCAAATGTCACCCACCCATCTTGGAAGAGGCAGGTGTTCCCAACAGTCGTCACCAGCATTCCCGGAGTGGAGAAGAGAGGAACACAGTCAGACACCCAAAGGAAGGCCCTGGCCATGGAGTACATCTGCAACCAGTACCCCCAGGAAGACTGGACCCATGTCTTTACAGATGGCTCCGCCACAGAAGCAACGAGGAATGGTGGAGCTGGAATCTTCCTCCGGTACAAAGACGGAGATGAAGAAATTGCAATCCCAACAGGAAAATACTCCACCAACACGAGCTCAGTGAGAAGCCCTCTGTGAGGCAGCCACAACAGTCTCGCAGAACTCCACAAGAACAACAGGGCAGGTAGTGGTGTTCTCAGACGCTCTCTCCGTGCTCCAAGCCCTCAAGAACTCCCGCTGCAAAGAACAGAACCATCTCACTTCAGCCCTTGTTGCCCTGAGTGCCAGAGTGGAGAAAGTGGTGATACAATGCGTACCAGCACACTGTGGCATCAGAGGCAACGAAAAAGCGGACATTCTGGCAAAAGACGGTGCACAGAAGGAGCAGGCCAACAAACTGGTGTCATACGATGAAATCAAGACAATCATCAAGGCACAGCAAGGAATAAAGTGGCACCTCCAGTACCCCAAATATAACCCAGAAGACAGATACCATTTGCTGGAACGACGGGAACAGGTCAAGATCTTCCGCCTGAGGACTGGACACAACCGCCTGAACCACCACATGCACACAAAATTTGGCATTGGACAGAGTGGAGAGGGCCCTTGTGGTGAGGAACCGATGTCAACCGACCACATCCTTCAAGACTGTAGGACGCATGCAGCATCCAGGAGGAAGTACTGGCCAACACCAACAGCAGTGGAAGCCAAACTGTACGGCACCCTGGAGGAGCTGCGACAGACGGCAGCCTTCATCGAGGACACCGGGCTGCTCATCTAATGGGAGGCGAACGAGGAAGAAGAAGAAGATGCCCATTACTGATAACGCGCGATGAATTTTGCGCCCCACTGGTATTTGGCGACTTCCACATTCAGCCCTATATACGTATTATTATTTCAGTTTATCGATTCGTGGTGTTCTTTTCTGACAGTCTGCAAGATTATAATTTAGATCGGCTTATGCAGTTTACATATTGTCTAATCATCGTCGTAATTAGCAGGGGTTGCCTAAAATATCTTTTTGTGGAGTTTTGCATAAACGAGTGGAGTCCATATTATGATTTGTCCAAGAGGACAAGAAACATGAAGCTTGAGACAGTTTGACAGACTGATGATCAGTTTGACAGACTGATAGATCTGATTTGTGATCGAACACTGAAATGCTGGTCGACGTGGGCTTCTTTTGGGTGAATCGTTCACCTTGCACTGCACACCTTCCGGTTCGCCAAACACTAGCTTCAGGTGTTGAGGAAAAACATGACTTGGATCGAAATATCACGTTTAAGTACTGTTAACATTTTCACTTGCCTCTTCTGAGTTATTAGTTTCGTTGTTGTAGAATTTACAAAATCAGGTGTGAGCCATGTAAGTTTACCTTTTGTTGTCATTGCTGTTGTTTAGTTGTTGTAGTTGTTGCTACTGATTGTGTTGTTGTTGTTGTTGCAGCAGTACTTGTTTTGATTTCTGGATGTTTTTTTTTTATTTTCTCAAATTTCTTCATGCATATTTATCAGGTTATGCTTTCACCAGTGAATAAAGAAAGAGAACACACCTGGGTGAAACGTCTGTCACATCGAAGAGCATAGATGATCACATTGGGTCCAGGTGCAACAGCCACACTTTTCGCCACTTCCCTGTAGATCTGTTCTTCATCCAAGTAGGTGTCACACAGGCCCGGTGTATCTGTCACCTGCAGTGCACACATCTTCTTTATCAGAAACGGCGGCATAACAATAGGTTTGATAAATATTTTTTTCTGCGTTAGTCTGGTCATGTACAATATGGTCTTCAATATGAGATAAAACAAAACGTGTGCTCTCTCTCTCTCTCTCTCAAAAGATAAAGATTTGAAGTCATCTGCATGTAGATTTAATTTTGAATGTGTGGTTAAACATATCTTATGGTGTTTCGTTTGCCTTCATCTAATGGCTACAGAGTAAACCCGCTGTGAAGTGAACAGCGCATGGGAGACAACCCTGTGGGATGCTATGTTTTGTGAAGAATGGGTTCTGTTTGTATGTAAATATCCACTACAGTCACATTTTAGTATTCTTTTCTTCTTTTTTGCTTCTTTTAAAAAATATATAAATCTTTATTGATACAATGAAACATGTTTTATATGTAAGCGCTTATTTGCCACCTGAAGGTTCTTATTACATGCATTTTGATACTGAAAATGGGGTTACTACAGTGGATGTATATTTGTACGAAGGGGTGGGGTTTTTGTTTGTTTTTTTACTATTAAGTGTTGATGTTGATGTTGATCTAAATAACAGAACTGCTAAATTGAGAAAGATTTACAGAAACACGAGAGAAGGCCATTTTAATAACACATAGAAAAGCTAAAATGGAAGGAATATTGATAACAAGTAAAGCTGAATGGACAGTACAAGGAGAAAACGTATCAATCCTGTTAGCAAACAAATGTTTAAACTCGTATCTAAGAATAATAGGTCAGGTTAGGGGCATAGCCCTTGCTACTGGTACCATGTAACCCAGTACTACCTGCCGCATGTGAAGTCTCTCAACGACGGACCAGGCGGAGGAGGAAACCTTTCCCAACGGCTGTGAAGGCGGAAGAGGATGACCAAAGGGCAGGGGGAGCTCTTATCCTTGGCTGGAAGTCCTCCTAGGAGACGGAGCTCCGAAGAAAAAAACCTGCACCTGCCGAGGCCGTCCTACACTTGGCAGCATCTGCACCTGCAGGACTGTAAGCGTCGGTAGGCGAGAGAGTGGGGAAGGGACTGCACAACTCCTCCTCACTAAAAAAAAAGTCACCTGTGCTGGTCAGGCAACCAGGCTAATGTCGGAACGACGAGCTAACCTTTCAACACCCAGCTTTCCCAAGCCCTGTGGCGATGGAGAAGTGGAAACGGGGACAGGCAGAGGATGCTGCTGGCAGTTCCTAGTCACGACTCTGCACGCAGGCAGCTGTGGGGTGATGGTCGTCCGCCGTAGAATGGGGCAGATGCGGCGCCCGTATCCTCCCACAGTGTCAGAGCAGCCCTTTCTAGGGACAGCACTGCTGTCCCCACATGGGGAAGGGGAGATAAAAGGATCCCTAAATAAAGCCTGCCTCGCCTAGTACCTAGTAGGAAACCGCACCTACTTGGACATCCAACACTAGCGGTCGAAAATAACAGACGAAAATAACCAGGCTCTGGGTGCCTGGAATGTTTGCACTCTTTTAGACAGGTGGACATAGAAAAAAAAGCCCTGAGTGAAACCAGGTTCGCCGGTGAAACCCAGCTGGAGGAAGTTGGAGGGGGCTACACCTTCTACTGCATTGGGAAGGCAGATGGCACCCCAAGAACCTCAGTCGTGGGCTTTGCCATACGAACCAAACTTGCACGACAACTTGACAGCCTTCCACGTGGGATAAACAATAGGCTGATGACCCTGCATCTGAAGCTGTCCAAGGATCGCTTCGCCACAGTCATCAGCTGCTATGCCCCGACGATGACCAACCCTGATGACATCAAAGAAGCTTTCTACGAGGAGCTCAGCCGCACCATTTCAGCGGTAGACAGAAAGGACAGGCTGATCATCCTTGGGGATTTTAATGCACGCGTCGGCGTGGACTTCTCCTCGTGGCCAAAAGTCCCAGGACAGCATGGCACTGGCAAGTGCAACTCCAACAGACTGCTTTTGCTCTCGCTCTGCGCGCAGCATGGACTGACCATCACCAACACCCTCTTCCAACAAGCGGACAAGTACACGAACACATGGATGCACCCCCGCTCCAAGCAATGGCACATTCTGGACTAAGTGACTGTCCGGCAGAGGGACAGAGTTGATGTTTCCATTACACGTTGCATGAGAGGAGCTGTCTGTTGGTCGGACCATCGCCTGGTACGCAGCAAGATGAACATCAGACTTGCATGCAAGCTCCAACCAGCCAGTCAGAAACCCCCTAGGAAGCTGAACATCCACTGCCTCCCTAAAACCAAGGACGTGCTGCAGCAGCAACTCCAAGCAGCTCTCCAAAAAATTCGACTGATGTAGAAGAGGTATGGAGCACCTTTAGAGATGCTGTGTACACAGCAGCAGCTGACACACTCGGCTTTGTGCAGAGGAGCCACAAAGACTGGTTTGACGAGAACGACTCTGGAATCTCCAAGCTCCTGAACACACTGCATATACGGCATCAGGATCACATTTCCGATAAAGACTGCCAGAGGAAGGAGAACCAGTTCTTGCAAACCAAGCAACTCGTACAGAAGAGGCTGCGTGAGATGAAGAACACCTGGTGGGAGAGAAAGTCTGAAGAGTTTCAGTCCGCTGCTGATGCTCACGACATGAAGACCTTCCATGATGGTCTCCGAACTGTGTATGGGCCGAGAGTCACAGGATCAACCCCTGTCCGAGCCTTGGACCAGACCACCCTCCTGACAGACAAGAAAGGCATCCTTGCCCGCGCACTGGGCAGAGCACTTCAACACCCTCCTCAACAGGGACTCGTCCGTATCTGACGAGGTAATTGCAGCCCTCCCACAGCTACCAGTCAATGATTCGCTAGCTGCCCCTCCCACCAAGGCCGAGACCCAGAAGGCCCTGAAGCTGACAAGTCAGGAAAAGCACCAGGAGCAGATGGAATCCAGGCTGACATCTACAAGTATGGAGGCGAGGTGCTGACAGACAAGCTGACCGCCCTGTTCCAGTCTATCTGGGAGAGAGGGGATGTCCCCCAGGATTTCAAGGATTTCAATTGTCCACATTTACAAACGGAAGGGAGACAAAACATCCTGCGATAACCACCGTGGAATCTCTCTCCTCTGCATCACCGGCAAGATCTTCGCCCACATCGTACTGACCAGACTGGTTGACCATGTCTCCAACACAGTCATCCCTGAAGCACAGTGCGGCTTCCACTCAGGCAGGGGAACATGTGACATGGTGTTTGCCATACGCCAGATGCAAGAGAAGTGCCGTGAGCAGAACAAGGAGTTCCACATGGTCTTTGTAGACCTGACTAAGGCCTTCGACATGGTGAACTGCCGTGGTCTGTGGAAGATCTTCCTAAAGTTCGGCTGCCCAGAAAGCCTAATCCAGCTGATTGCGTCATTCACGATAGCAAGCAGGTGAGAGTACAGGAAAATACTGACATGTCGGATCCGTTTCCTGTGGTAAATGGAGTGAAGTAGGGCTGCGTCCTGGCACCCACACTGTTCTCCATTCTCTTCTCTGCCATGCTGATTGACGCCTTCCAAGACTATGACCAGGGCATCTACATTCAGTTTCGCACAGATGGCAAACTTTACAACTTACGGTGACTCCATGCCAAATCCAGGGTGTTTGAGGCACTGGTGATAGAGTTCCTCTTCGCTGATGATTGCACGCTTGCTGCACACACCCATGAGGAAATGCAGTTCATTATAGACAGGTTCTCAACCTTCTACAAGCGCTTTGGACACACCATCAGCCTCAGCAAGACCGAGGCCATGTACCAACCAGCTAGCTCACAGAACGCCAGTGCCTCCCCCCCCCCCCCCCCCCCCCCCCACCTGCAATCAAGATTGATGACACAGAGATCAAGTCAGTCGATACCTTTTGCTACCTGAGCAGCACCCTATGCAGCAACGGAGCCCTTGATGCAGAAGTGACGCTGCACATCGCCAGCTCCACCTTTGGCAGACTCAACAACAGGCTGTGGAACAACAGAGGCTTCAGGCTCAGCACCAAAATCAAAACCTACAGAGCTGTTGTGCTGACCACCTTGTTGTACTGCTGTGAAACATGGACGACGTATCGCCGTCACATTCAACAACTTGAGCAATTTCACCAGAGATGCCTATGAAAGATCCTCGGCATAAAGTGGCAAGACAGGGTCTTCAGCCTCCAGGTCCTAGAGAGGAGCGGCCTGCCCAGCATCGAAAGCCTGCTGATCCAGTGCCAGCTATGCTGGACAGGACATGTTGTCCACATGACAGACAGCAGGATCCCGAAAATGCTTTTGTATGGCCAGCTGAAAGAAGGCCGCCGTGAACTTGGAAGACCCCGCAAGCGTTTCAAGGACACCTTGAAGACAAACCTCAAAGCCTGTGACACAGACATCGCTTCCTGGGAAACTGATGCCCTTGATCGCTCTCGCTGCAGGATGCTGTGCTCTAGTGGCATAAAGACGTTTGAAAACAAGAGAACGCTGGCCATTAAGGAGAAGCGTGAGCAAAGGAAGCAGGGCTCAACTTCTGGAGACGTTTTCCCTTGCAACACCTGTGGGAAGTGCTGTGCATCCAGAATCGGCCTCTTCTCCCATATGAGGACACACACCGACAGATAAGTCTGCCTGCCTACTCATCCGTCGGTCCGACGGGAGACTCCATCAAGAATGATAGAAATTTAGATAAGATAGGTGCCATGCTGCAAGAAACGAAAGAGTTTTATGAAAATGTATATGAGCGAGAAGTAAAATACATGAATTTAGAAACGTACGTTCGCCTTAACGAACAGAGACAGAAGCTAACTTAACAGAAGGTACAACAACACACAACGAAGCACCATAAACACTAAAGACATGAAAAAATGTAAAACACCAGGATCAGATGGAATGCCAGTTTGACTTCCTTTTTTTTTTCTTCTGGAAAAAGCGAGAAAATTTTGTTCTGTGGTCTCTAAATGAAAGGTTTGAAAAAAAAGTCCATTGCACAAAGAGAAGGTATCATAATTTGCTAATCACAGGAGATAAATACAGAGAATGTCTTGAAAACTGGCATACTATATCACAGTTAAATGTAATTTAGTAATTTATATCACCTGTATCGCAGATAGAATTAAAAGAGTCCAGATAAACTTATTAATGAAGATCAAACGTGTTTTGTCGCCAGCACATATAATATATATATATATATATATATATATATATGTATGTATATATATATATATATATATATATACGTGTGTGTGTGTGTGTGTGTGTGTGTGTGTGTGATAATTAAGGCTTATATACGAAACAGTATATCATTTGAAGGAAAACATTACCTGGGATTATTGGTTTCTATAGATTTTGGAAATGTCCTTTGATTCAGTTAGTTGGAAATATATGTATACAGTTTTAAAACACTCTGGCTTTGCTGATGATATTTGTTGATGGGCAGAAGCGTTTAAAACCAATATAAAGTCATCAATGTTATTTAATGGTAAAGCATCTACAAGTATTTGGATTGAATGAGGATGTAGACAGGGAGACCCACTCTTGCCTTATTTGTTTATTTTATGTGCAGAATATACGTCTTGTAGACTTCGTGAGATTGAAAATATGAAAGACATTACAATTTCAGAACAAATTAGAGATTAGCAAATTTCCTGATGACACATCTTTTTTTTTCTGCAAGGTGACACATAATCATATGGAGAACTATTCAAAGAACTAGAGGAATTCGAATCAATCTATAGTATCAAAATGATTTTTTTTTTAAATGCGTTGTATGGCTGGAAAATAAATGTAATTGTGGTACATTTAAAATAGATATATATCAAATTTTGAAATGAATTGGAATCAACTACAATTTAAAATACCATGGTTCTGGTTTACTAATAATCTTCATAATGTGGCAGAAATAAATGTAACTGAAACGTTTAATGAAACTAAAAAACCTGTTAAATGCACGAGTGGAAAGGTCTATTAAACCTCTACGAAGAGTAGCTGTTTTTAAATTTACTATATTGTCTATAATTATAAGTTTACTTGTGGATCATGCTTCCAAATCCAGCGGATAAACGTACTCAAGAACTACAGTGTGTTTTCATTATGTATGTGATCAAAAATGATACAAAGTTAACATATTAATAACAGCGCACAGTGTACCACGGATAAACTGATGGAAAAGTTTCGCATATTTTGTCATTCATAAAATCTTTAAAACTCACATCGTTAAAAAATAAATGAATAAGATAAATATCTTTTTTAAACAAGAAAAAAGCTATGATTTGTCATATCATCCTTAATGGAAACATATATTGTCCAAATGTTGAAATGTTACAGGAATTCGGCCCAATAGTACCAACAGTTGGCGGACATGTAATATATCCCTTTTCGAAAGATGTATTTCGTAGTTATTCAGAATGTTATGACAAAACTGATATACATGGTAAGCAAGATATTTTGAAGGAATCGTTGGGGTTTTTTTTAACTAGCGAAATCAATGAGGATGGCAAAGTCTTGTATTTCGAAGACTGGGTAAGTAAATTATTTATTATATAAAAAATCAAATGATTAGGAATGGAAGAATTTTGAATACTTTTCAACTCCGATATCAAATTGATACTCGAATCCCAGTGTTGTAACACTTTGCATCTAATGCTTTTGAGAAGACTTTTGGGTACTGTTAAGGAAATTGTACTTTTGACATTTTTTAATATTTTGTTTAGAAATCGTATTCATGGAAAGCTATATGGATGTGTTGTTAGTATGTATGAATGTGAGTGGGCAAAGGTGTGCTGTGGCAGAGCAATGACGAATTATAGTAATTGTTCATCTGGGTAAAAGAGGTGATTTGTGTAGTTCTATTTTGATTTCTTTATTTATCAATGACTTGTCACGTGAAGTTATCAGTTTTGGACGACATGGTGTCACATTTCCCAGTTATCTTTGCATATTTCTTTTAGCTTATGATGTCATACTAATGTCAGAAACATTGATAGGTCTGCAAATTCAATAAGCAGTCTACAAAGAATATGGCTAAAGGCAACATATTTGTGTTTAGAAATGGAGGATATCTTGCAATGAGATGAAGATGGACATATAATGGAATAGCAATACATGGGGATAACGTATATAAATGTCTAACTGTATACTTCTCTACACACATAACCTTCGATTTTGAGAGTAACAACCAAACCGTTAGAGCAAAAAGAGGCGATTTGTTGTGTATTTATCATGCTGCTGCACATTATGAGAAAATACATATTATTCTTGTTGGAAACTTATGTGTGTCACCACAGCTGCCTGATGATTTAGAGTATGATGAAACGGCTAGACACCCTCCGTCCTTGCTTAGTGTGAAATATGTTAACTATTGATTAAGACTAAATCATATGATCACACTTAAATTGCCGCACTGTGTTTATGATGAAAAATTATACTTTTACAGAAATTTTACTCATATACATTGTTTGCCAACTTATCCATGCATGCATGGTAACAGAAAATTGAAGCATTTTGTGTCAAAATTTAAGTATGGTATTCCTGATAAATAAGTTCATTTTAATCGCTTTTGAAATATAAGCTTGAAATTAGAAATGTTCAATATGTCTTCAGTAAAAGACGAAATTACTTTTGGATTTTCTTTTCATGGATTGAGTAATTTTTTTTAGAACAGTTTATACCACTCAGGTTCATTGAAAACCCACATTTATTCAGACTGGACATATCGTTGTCATCATCAAATGAACGCACCGTAAAGCAGTTGGCTGTTCGTCTTTACAAAGCAATTCAAAGACGATATGCACATTTCATGTACAAGTAACAAAATCATTTTAAAATGTTTCAGTCATATTCATGTTCAACCTGAGTGTCAGGACCGGGACTAGGGAAACATATTTGCATATGTATAATACGTGTGTGTGTGTGTGTGTGTGTGTGTGTGTGTGTGTGTGTGTGTGTGTGTGTGTGCGTGTGTGTGTGTGTGCGTGTGTGTGTGTGTGTGTGTGTGTGTGTGTGTGTTTGCACACGCGTGTATACGTGTGTGAGTGCATGTGCGTGTGGTTGTTTGCTTGTTCATGTTGTGTAGTTCATTTTATTATTCATTAATTTTCTTCGTTTTGCTGGGGTCTTGATAAATAAACATTTGTCATTCATTGTCTTAGACATACCTCAAGAACCGTGCCAAACCGCTCCGCTCTGTTCCATTCACAATGGATGGTTTCTGATCGGAGTCCTCGACCAACATCAAATCCTGTCGCTGGGTCTTTGTGAGCAGCATGGTGTCTTTGTTCCGGTCGCGACCTGGGAGCTTTCTTCCCCAGCAACGTATTGCCCAAGGAGCTCTTTCCTGCCCCAATCTTTCCAATGATCACGATGCGTAGAGGCCCACCAGTATAGTCTACAATTCAAAGAACACAAAGAAAATAAGCATGACAAAAACAACATTCAAATGGTTTTGGGATATCGATGACACTTTCTTCTTTTCGTCAAACACACATATTGGTATTGTATTATACCTTTTTGTAATTTTTCGTAACAAAATTAACCGAAACAGCAATAGCTTCTTTTCTGGTAGCTTGTTCGCGTGGAATGGCTTGAGCTCTGAACGAAAACGACTGCAATTGTCCAGCCAAGCATATCATCTGTCTTGCACTGCCCATTTAGGCCCTGCTCAGATACTGCGGTGCGGAGCTGCACAGTCCACCTGGATTACAAACTCCTTCCCGTAAAGGTAGGGTCCAAACCTCTGTACAACCCATGCGGGGTCCAGGCATCCATTCTCGATTACAGAGCAATGACGCTCTGCTGGATCGTTTTATTTTCCTGGTGTTGAACAACCATCTCCAAACCTGGCGACTGTAGTTTCGTAGAAGGACGGGATCATTCTCGGATCTTCAACGTTTTCTCTTGATATGGCCGGTGTTTTCCAGCACCCACGTGGTGACCAAGGTAGTTTAGATATGTAGAGAGAAGTTGCGTAAGAGCTGTAGATGACGTTGTTCATCCAGAGTGGATCATCCATGAAGCTGTCCACATCTGGCAAAGAACAGTATTAACTTACGCATCATGCATGAGATCCCACGGATAAACTGATGGAAATCCAAGTCATAAGATGTGCGACACTAGTAGGATCCTAAAACCATCACAGAAAACTGTGAAAGAAAAAGAAAAATGCAGTATCTTTAACAAAACGATCGGCCAAGAAATGGAGAATGCAAATGAAAACTGAAATGAACAGCAGTTTGTAGACATTGAGAAAATCCTTCAAAGCAACAATACAAGAAAAGCCTTTCAGAGTGTGAAATATTAACCAAATAGAAACAAAGTTAGCATCGTTCGCGACAAGAGGCAACTGTCTCACAGAGGAACAAGACATCGTAAAAATGTGGATTGAGTACTGCTATGGCCTCTACAACAAACTGAGCAAAAGAGACCCAAGTGTACTAGCAGCACAAGCACAAGATTCAATACTCTGGGAGAAGGTTGTTATAGCATTTAAGTCGCTAAAATGTGGCAAGTCTGCAGGGATCAACAACATCGATGCAGAACTTTTGAAACATGGTGAAGAGCCAATGACAGACATCCTAACTGCCATCTGCAAAACATTCTGGCACACAGGCAAATGGCCCAAGCCATGGACCCAATCACTTATCACCATCCTCCTCAATAAAGAAAATATCCAACACTGCCAGAACAACCACACACTCGGAATCGGTTTGATCAGCCGTGCTAAGAAAATCCTCAAAGTCGTTCTGAACAAATTACTGTAGCAAACAGACACCATCATTGCTTAAGAACAAGACGGATTCCGCAAAGTCAGAAGTACCATCAAACAGATCTTTAACCAGCGTACCCTTTGCGAAAAAAATACCTCCAACACCAGAGGGAACTTTATCATGTCTTCATTGACTTCAAGAAGGCATTTGACAGAGTCTGACAGGAAGCCTTGTAAAACGATCCTGTAAGGAACTATCAAGGGAAGGAGACGAAGGGGAAGACAGAAAACACTGACATGACAACGTTGCTGAATGGACAGAGAAACCATTTGCAAAGATGGCTTGACACACAACCATCAGACCTGGAAGAATTTAACTGTGCAGTGCCCTAATGATTCATGACAGAATTGATAGCGAAAAAGAAAATAACCCCAGGCCCACACCTGTTCAAAAATCATTCCAAAATCACTTCATGTTGGAGGGGAGTGAATCTGGCCTTAGGTCCACATTAAAACCCCCTCCCCGAAACTAAGCTCACAGAAGGGGAGGAGGCAAAGCTATTCTGGACTTAACCCTTCCCCCATGACTAAGCTCATGGGGAGTGGAGTATTTTTGGTCTTACGCCCATACCCCCCTCCCATGTCACAACGCTCACAAAAGAATAGGGGGTGTATATGGCCATACGTCCAGAATAGCTCCACCCCTCTTCTCTGAACTTAGTACTGGAAGAATTGGGGGTGTGAGTGTGTACAAGAGCATAAGGTGTGAGTTCCAGTCTGAATAGAAATGCAGAAATAGTCTTTTGATCTTGATGATTTCTAAATAATAATTGCAATCATCATCATCGTGATAGAAATGATAATAATACAAATAATAATAATATTGATAATATCATTTATTTTTTTTAGTCTTTTATCATCATCTCAGATGAACAGACTATAAATAAATAAACGAACGTCTTTTGATCGATATATTGAACTCTCCGGCCTTCGCAGAAATTCTGATGCATACAGCTCAATGTTACAAACAGGCAACCCAAAGTTCATAACAGACTATTGTTCTGCATTGTTGTCTACATTACAACACACAATTCCATTGTCTTCAATGATGCCTTGTTTGATAATGACTGTGTCTTCGGTACATACCTTTTTTGGCAGCTTCCTTCTTCACCAGTTCCTCCACTCTCTGATTGATCTGCTCCGACAATTCTGTCTTGTAGCAACTATCGCCGTTTCGTTTCACCAGTGTCTAAAACCACAGCAAGGAAAATGAAAAGATTGTGTAAAATCAGAGCAGACCAAATGAGACAGGACACAACAGAACGAGAAGAAGACGAGATGACACATTGCAGGGAAAAGGCAGGACAGGACGAAATAGGGCAAGAACAACCTCTTCTTCTTCTTTTTCTTCTTCTTTTTCTTTAATATCGTGAAGAGTCATTGGGACGCTGCACAGAACTGTTCAACAGATTCCTTCCGGCCTGTCGACTGCGTGTCAAAGCCTAGTCTTTGGACATGGTTTTCCTGTCCAGTATGTAATGCTGTCAGTCCACAGTGCTTTGCCGTCCCCTCCAACTCCCTCCCTTAACTATTGGCAGTTCACTGGGAGACAGTTTTAGCATAGCCATTGTTATGCGGCCATAGCAATGTAGGCGTGTTTATTTTCATTTTATTTTATTCATTTATTTAAACTGAAGTCAGCAATGTTGTTTGGTGGTTTGGCACAGTTGATCATTTGTGACAAAATCAGTGCAACTGACGTTTAGTTTCTTGTGATTACACCTCGTTACCATGGCTTGGATTGCTCTCCACAAAGCACTGTTAGGGTCCCTTGCAAGCACATTGCATTGTTGACATTGCCGCCCTTGACAGAATTTCTGATGTGGATCCTTCACTGTTAACAATGGGTCCCAGGTAAATAAACTGCTGAACTGATCTCAGCTTCAGTCCATGGAGAGAGAGCTATCAGCCATTATGGTGGTGCTGTGTGTAGCCATCAACGTGACCTCGGCGCTGATTTCTATACCATATCTTGTCGATGTTTCACCCTGTTTTTTGTTTTTTTTATCTCAGCCTTCAGTGCCAACTTTAAAGTGAAGGGTCATGATCTTCCAGTATGCAAGCAATGCTCCATTTCATGAATAAGTTGATCAGTGTGGGAGACAGAATTCAATCCAAGTTGTAGAACCACTCGCCCCTGTGTGAGAGCCGTGCCTGTCACTCTGGAATAATTGCTATATGGCATTGAGAACCTTTTGTTTTTATGTTCGTTTTTCATTGTGACCCATAGTGCTTCCTGTCAGACTCTATCAAACACGTTTCAAAGTCTTGGTAGAACTTTCTCTGGTGTATGATAGCGTTTCTGATTTTGCGAAATCCAGCCTGTTCCTCAGTAATAGTGGTATATGCTTGCAGCTGTAATCTGCTCAGAATGATTGTGAGCGCTACTTTGCTAGCATAGCAAACCAAACCGATGATGGGGTGTTTCTAACAGTGTAGGTGAATTCCTTCTTTGGAAAGGGTGACGATTCGTGACTGGGGCCACAACATGGGCCATTCGCCTGGACGACATGCTGTTGCTGATGGTAAATAGGATATCAGTGACGTGCACAATAGCCAAGTGGTTAGAGCGTTGGACTTTCAATCTGAGGGTTCCGGGTTCGAATATCGGTAAATGCGCCTGGTGGGTGGAGATCTTTCTGATCACCCAGGTCAACATGTGTGCAGAACTGCTTGTGCCTGAACCCCCTTCATGTGTATACACAAGGAGAAGATCAAATACGCACAGTAAAGATTCTGAAATCCAGGTCAGCGTTCGGTGGGTTATGGAAACAAGAACTCACCCAGCATGCACACACCCGAAAACGGAGTATGGCTGCCTACATGGGGGGTAAAAACGGTCATACACGTAAAAGCCCTCTCATGTACATACGAGTGAACGTGGGAGTAGCAGCCCGTGAACGAAGAAGAAGGAGGAGGATATCAGTTACTGCATATCTGCCATGTTTCTCGAGTTTTGATGGGGTATTGTCAATGCTTGCAGCTTTGTTACAGCGACTTCATGGAGGTTGTCAATGTTTTGGCTCAGTGTCTCCACGCTATTGTTCAGCCATATTTTTATGTGCATTCCTATTTTCTGGACCAATCCTCTTGTTTGTAGCACTTTTCATTTTCTTTCCAGTCTTAGTGTGCAATTTTGTGAAATTTGTCCATATCATTCTGTAGACCAACAATGGATTCCATCTTATAGAATAAGTTATCATTTGGGAGATGTCAAATTCTCAAATCCAAGTTTTGAGCCTAATCTCCCCCGAAGTGAGAGCCGGCCCTTCCTCTGGAATCATTTGCTATATGGCAGGTAAGAACCTTATTGTTGTTTTTCGCTTCTTCATTGTGACCAATGTGCTTCTGTCAGACTCTATCAAACACGTGTCTTCAAAGTCTTGGTGAACTTTCTCTGTAGCTAGATAGCGTACTCTGATTCTTCAGAAACAGTCCTGTTCCTCGTAATGTGGTATGCTGCAGCTGTAATCTGCTCATGATCCTTGTGAGCTACTAGTTGTTAGCATAGCAACCAAACGATGATGGGTGCTTTCTAACATGTAGTGGAATTCCTTCTTGGATAGGTGACGTTTCGTGACAGTAGGCCACAAATCCTGCCATTCGCCTACACATGCTGTTGCATGGTAAATAGATATCATGTCGGCACTAATAACCATTCAGAGTTAGCGTTGGAACTTCTCAATCTGTAGGTTCCGGGTTCGAATAATATCACGTGATATAATGTTGCTTGAGTGGGTTGTGACTTACTTGAACACCAGTCAACAGTACTGCAGAACTGCTTTGCCTGTATACCCCCTTCATGTGTATCTACAAGAGAAATCAACATACGCATCAAGTAAATGTATTTCTGAAATCCAGGTCAGCGTTCGATGTTATGGAAACTAACTCACCACAAACACAACCAAAACGGAGTATGCTCCTACATGCGACGGTAAGTAAACGGTCCAGTCAACCTGATTTCAGTCCCTCCAGACATACGAGTGAACGTGTGGAGTAGCAGACCCGTGAACGAAGAAGAGGAGGAGGATACGTTATGCATATCTCCATGTTCTCGAATATGATGGGAATTGTCACAGCTTGCAGCTTTGTTCAAGACTCATGAGTTGTCCAATGTGTGTAGTTTTTGTGTATAATTTTCTCATACATTGCTTGTGATCCATAACATGGATTTCCATCAGCTTATCCCAGGAATATCTTTTATTATTTTGCTGAACGTTTTGTCGAAATTCGTCAAAATCCCTTGTTTTGGCTTTAGGATCTCCTCCAAACAGAAGTAGAGGAGCAAACCTTCCTCCTATGACCACTCATTTGTACAGTGATGTCAGGGTAAGATTATTAAGATTGGATTGGTTTTCCCTCTCTTGCTGCTCCTGAAGTGTGCTTTGAAGTTCACTATGCTATAGTCGTGGTCATTGCCAACGTCAATCCTGGGAACGTTCTTACTTTAGCCCTAGCGATGCAGACCTGCTCCGATTCTTCAAAAGAAGACAGTCTGTCTGACTGTTATGCTGACAGTTTGGGGAATGTCATGTCCTGATCCTTTGTACTCATCAAGTGTGTTAGCAAGAACCAGATCATTATCTCTGGCAAATTTTAGCAAGTGGAATCCCCTATCATAGGTATTTTCATCACAGTATGGACCACAGAAATCCCTCCAGTCTTTGGCATCTACACCACTCTTTGGCATCCTGGTCAGTCAATCTTGTCGGCCTTTTTTTAATAACCATTCAAAGCTAGCTGTGTCGAAATCTTCAGTCATGTCATTACTGGTGTCTAGTGTTGGTGTGTGCATATACATATCACACTGTGATATTGTATGGTTTTGCTTGTAAGTGGAGGTTGTGACCTACTTGAAAACGGGCAGCATCACAGTACTGCGTATTTTCCTGTATTTGTCTTCCATACGGTGCATCTTACAAATGCAAATTTGGCAGAGCCCATCTCTTTCTATATTGGTTTTGTTATTGTCTTTTTTCTCCATATGTAGCTGTTAGTAGTGGGGAAACTACTCTACCTAAAACAAAAGAAGGGAACTCGCCCATCTACAGCGAACTTTGTACTCAGTCTACGCCTCCAGACAACCTGATTTCTGTCGCCAGTGACACAGACCATGAGGGAGCATGGTCAGTGCTGGCAGGAGACAGACTGTGAAAGACGGAAGCAAACGAGCCAATGAGAGACGGATTGCACACCTTGACCCGAAAAAGGAAGTGCAATAAGGCACAGGCTGCTGCAGATCCAGTCAAATCCAATATCCAATGTGAGATCTTCACAAAGAAACTGCCTTTCCATGACTTGCCCCTTCAGCCATCACAGACACTGTAACAACTTCCATGGTCTAAACAGGTAGTGCAATCTGCGGTCAGATGGCGATTACTTCTGATGTATCTATGTACACCACACTTGGCATATTGTTGTTGTTTCTCTTTCTCATCGAAAAGATAATCATGGATGATATCCTCTTGCACCATTGTCTTGGACTGAAGCCTTCGCAGGTTGAAGAGTCTGTCATCTGAGCAGGTGGAAGTCATCACCTATACTGCCATCACTGAAAGCGTTGGTTACCATGGCAATATACTGAAAAGAGTCGGTGCCAAACCTTGCTTGATGCCGGTGGTCACTGGCAAAGCATTTGAGTGTTCACCATAATGAACCTACATGGACTGCATGCCATCGTGGAACTGCCGGACCATCGTGATGAGCTTTTTTGGACAACCAAACCTTAACATGATTCTCCAAAAGCTATCACAGTTGACGGTGTTGAAGGCCCAACATTTTGCTTGTGATGCTTCTCTTGGAGTTGCCTAATGGCAAAAATCATGTCCACAGCTCTTCAGCCTCGTCTAACGCCACACTCTCCGTCCAGGTGTGTTTGCAGTCTATCAGTATGACTCTGGCCAGAGTCTTTCCGCAATGTACAAGTGGAAATTCCACTTGGTAAATATTGAGGATTGGGACTATATTAATAGTACAATACAATGGCAAGCATTTTAGTTAGGGAACTGCAGCAAAATCATCAAGCATTTCCAGTGCACAGCGTGTTATCTTTTTTGTCACTCCTAAAAAGTGCATTAATTGTGAAAAAGTTTGGTATTTTACAACAATATTTACACAACAGGTTTGCAGCCACACGGAAGTGAACAATTCTAGTTTCTATGTTATGAGAAATAAAACCATATTTAAGATAAGAGATAAGATAAGATAAGAATAACTTTATTATCTCCAACTGGAGAAATTTGGTCAGGTGCATTATCACAACATAGACAAGTAAACAACATGGGGACCATAACTGTAAAAGCCAACAACAGCCCCAACAAATATTACGAAGATACAAATGTAAAAAATATCACGTACATCGTTTCATACATACATCCACACACTGCAGGTAATAACTAGTATTCTTAATGTAAAAACAGAAAGAATTAAGAAACATTATTTGAATATAATTATAAACATAGCCTACTATACTGCACATTGATTATAATAGACAGATAAGATAAGAATAAAGATGAATTGCGGAAAACCACAACCAGATAATCAGCACACACCCGCACCGCCCCCCCCCCCCCCCCCCCCCCCCCGCCCGTCTGCAGTCATTTGTGTACAGTGTAAAAAGAACAGGGGACAGCACTGTACCTTGGGGTGCACCAGTAGAAGTAGATTTTAGAGAAGAGTGGGCAGAATGAAAGCGGACGGACTGAGTTCTATTGAGAAGAAAACTTATTATCCAAAGAGTAAGCTTCGGATCAACATCCATGCCTAGCAGTTTGAGGGCAAGGAGATGAGGTTGTATTGTTTGGTTTTTTTTGTTTTTTTTTGTTTTTTGTTTTTGTTTTTGTTTTACCTTTGAACATACATGATATACCAGAAACAGAAAGGACAAACTGTCAATACAGATTTCAGTTGGCTGTTTATACAAACGATAAAGGAAACCGTGTAACAAATATTCAAAATAAGCAGTACCACCAGACGTATCACCAGCTCCTACCCAGAGCTGAGAATGCTTCAGGCTCAAATGGTAATATTTCGATTACACAATGGAAAGTTATCAACATCACGAAACAATACAAGTCATATGCTGGGATTGTAAACAACTTTTTTGAGCATGCGACAGACTTCGTCTAAACACTGTGTACTATACCTGCATCATCTCGATGAGGTCTTTGACCTGCCTATCTCTATCTTCAACTGATGCCTTGGTGTTCATGCCGATATAGCGGCCTCCAGCTTCTTGAATCATCTTTGTCATGTGTCTTCCAAACTTGCGGATTTCAGCATCAAGGTTTTTTCTGAGGTCATCTGCAGAATATGTAATAATAATAATGGTATTTATATAGCGCTGAATCTATTGCAGAGACAAATCAAAGCGCTTTTGCACCAGTCATTTACGCACGCATGCATAACTCTAAAACTGGAGAAACTGACTACAAGGAAGAGGCAGGGAAGGGAGGCTATTTGGGGAAGAGGTGGTTTTAAGGCCAGACTTCAAAGAGCTGAGTGTGGAGACTTGACGAAGCGAAAGAGGAAGTTCATTCCAATTGCAAGGTCCAGAGACAGAGAAAGAACAGGAGGCAGTCGAGTGTTTGAATCTGGGTATGCATAAACAGAGTGGATCCGAAGCCGATCGTAGTGAGCGAGATGGAGTGTAGAGGTGAAGGCAGCCGCAGAGATAGGAAGGGGCAGATCTGTGAATACATCTATAACATAGAGTGCTATCTTGTACTTTATTCGGTGTGAGACAGGGGGCCAGTGGAGATGTTGCAAAAGAGGAGTGATGTGCTCAAATCTTTTCTTTCTGAGGACGAGTCGGGCAGCAGAGTTTTGTATGTGCTGAAGGGACTGAATGGATGAAGCAGGCAAACCAGACAATAGAGAGTGACAGTAGTCAGGCGAGAGAGAATGAGAGAAAAAACAAGTCCAGATGTTGCGTCAGTGGACAGATATTTCCGGACGGAAAGTAACACAGATAGATCAAAGACCATCTGGTGGACATTATTCAATATTGGTTAAGAACTCAAATGGAAGATCACATATCATTATGGCGAACATGTATTCAATATTGGTTAAAAACAACTGAAATGGAAGATCACAGATCATTATGGTGGACATGTATTCAATATTGGTTAAAAAAAAACAAAAAAAAATCAAATGAAAAATCACAGTTCATTATGGCAGACGTATTCAATATTGGTTAATAAAAGCTCAAATGGAAAATCACATATCATTATGGCGAACATGTATTCAATATTTGTTAATAACAACTCAAGTGGAAGATCACAGATCATCTGGCGGACATGACATTGTATTCAAAAACTCAGAAGATCACAGATCATCTGCTGGTAATGTATTCAATATTGGTTTAAAAAAAACTCAGATAGAAGATCACAGATCTTCTGCTGGTAATGTATTATGGCTAAAAACAACTCGGATAGAAGATCACAGATCATCTGCCGAAGATGATTTCAGAGGGATATCTTACGGGGATACAATAATCTTTGAACAAAAAGCAAAATGTGCATTGTCAGACAATAACGCTCCCTGTTTCTGTCTATATATATTGGTTCTAACTTATCCTATCAAACAACAGATGTTAGTTTGGGCTGTCAGTTTCCCACACCTGTACTCCTCAACTGTTTTTCATCAAGAGAGACAGACAGACAGACAGACAGAGACAGAGAGAGACAAAGACAGAGACAGACCGAGAGATTGAGTGAAAGAAAGTCTCTGTGTTATAAAACACTTTGTTCATTAGTATTATTGTAACCAACCATGAACCAAGTGGTGATATAATGGGCAACAAAAGAATTAATCACTGAAATACTGAATCAGACAGTATGACGGTGAAAGGATAGAAAAGATCCGCGCACAGACCATGGACATATAGAGGCCAGTCACAAAGGGTTTTTCTATTCTATTTTACAATATTAAAAGAAAGAATATAAGATGTGAGGATGAAAAGACGAGAAGACAGTGCAGTAGAATGTAAACCAGCTGACAGCGGGTGCGACAAATGAGTGTGTGGACGCAAGTACAACACCGGTGAATCTCGCCATGATCCGAGGGGTGCATCATAAAATGGTTACAAAGGAATTACTGATTTACTGGATTAAGGAGTATGAATGTGAAAGGTTAGAAAAGATCCATGCACAGGCCATGGACACATAGAGGCCAGTCACAGAGGTTTTTCTACAGTCTTATTTTACAATATTAGAAGAAAGAAGATAGGAAGAAGACTGCAGTAGAATGTTAGGCAGCTGACAATTACTTTAAATTAACCATCACAGACGATGGATTTCAAATGATGGGGAGAGATGTACCCAAGTGCTCAGCTGGCTACAAATACTGCTTCACAGACAAACTGGAGCAGGCCTTCTTTGCAGCCAATCTGCTGGTCTTCAACGACTCGTGTAGAATGCGTGACGCCATTCGAGTCATAAATGCAAAGCCCATTCTAAACAAATGCTCCAAACATTTATCAAACCAAATCTATGTATCATTCACTGCCAGATCATGTCTGCTGTGCTTACACACATACTTCAATCAGTTAGATATCATATTTGATTTCAGTTTAATCGTTCGTCAGTGTAGGGATTTCAACTGACAATAACTTTCACTGCAGAGACAGTGTCCAACCATTGACACGCTGAGGTAACTGTGGCGTAATGCTATTCAAATTCGAATTTGAAATGAAAACTGTTAGGCATCAGGTCGCTGAGATCCACTGGTGTTGTGCTTGCATCCACACACTCATTTGTCACGTCCACAGTCAGCTGCCTAACATTCTTCTGCACTGTCTTCTTTGTAGTCCACACGCTCCTGGACCACCCCTTCATCATCGGCACTGTGCTGCTAACCACACCCCAGACCCTCCACACTGCATCTGGTGTGAGAGACCCAGTCAAACAGAAAACCAATGTCACCACAAGTGGCGCTACCTGAAGGAGGGCAGGCAACCAAAGGCTGAAGACAGACAACCAGCAACAACTAAGGGGAGACGACTGACAATACATGCGGTCAACAAGCAGCATGTCTCTGCCAACACACGCCTACCCCCTGCAAACAGCATCTGCAACCCAAACTGCCACCAGAACAGCTGCGCAGACTTCAGCTTGCTGAACCCACCATTGGGCCAGCCCTGTCTGCATGACCAGCCACGCCAGCCCTCAGCTCCAACTGACAGAGCAATGTGCTGACCCAGCAGTATGACAGAGTGGTCTGCAGGAAGGGTGTCCTGCACTGAATGGTGATGGACCTTAAGTGTGGGGCGTCTAAGCAGCTGGTGCTTCCCAGCAAGCTCCTCCCTCAGATCCTGTCATCCATACACCACAGCACTGGTCACCAGAGCTTCCAGCAGGCTGCAGAAATGCTGCGGCCCCAGGTCTACTGGCCAGGCATGTACCGTGACCTGGAGCAACACCTCGCCAGTGGCCAGGCCTGCAGCAAAACAACTCAGCCTGCCTGCATCCAGACCCAGTCTGTGGTGGGAATCAGGTGAGCACCAAGACGACACAGACAGCACAGGCACCAACGCACACAGAGACACTTCAGCACCACACTTGATACACCACCTGCTGTCACGCCAACAGACCCGGCACCACTGCACTGCCAGGACAGCAAGGCGTCATACTCTGACACTGACAGTGACAGTGGTGTGTGGCTGCTCAGGCCCAGACCAAGACCCAGGACATTCCTTCTGCAGGTCACAGCAGAGCCACCTCCATTGTGTTAACACTGATGATAAACTTCTTGGAAACAAAGACAGATATTATACATTATTCGTGTTTTGTTGGGGGGGGCAGGGGGGGGGGGGGTTAACTTCATTCTTGCCTTTCCTATGTCCTATCATTGTCATATGGCCAAAGCAACACTACTGTTTTCACGTCATATCTGCAAAATTCATGTTTTTTGGGTGTTTTTTTCTTTTTAAAATTTCTTGTTGCTTAACCTGTGATCTTGCTTGTCACATGGTCTAAGCAATGCAAAGTATTTCTGTGAACATGCTAAAATATTCATGTTATAATCTATACTATTGTACATGTATGCTACTTTACATGTATATCTGACAGTGTTGATACATAGACTGATGGGCACAAAAGTGAATGCTTTCCAACTCCATATTTCATTAATCTTTTGGGACGCCTTCTCCATATAAACTTGTTCAAAGGTAAGTTAGGATGCATTTGACTAAGTTCAAACTAATAACATAACCTGGCTAATGCAACTTTGATTATAGAGGTTGAGCATTGTTCCTATGAATGTTGCGGTCACTCCAAATTTCACATTCTATCTGTTATCAGCTAAATAATCTCCCTTTACATGCTCCATAATTCTTGTTTGATGCTCATAAAAGTCTGCTCACAAGAATTACTTTTAATTCACCATTGTGGACAATGGACTTCAAAAGATGGGGGGAGATGTAGCCAAGTGCTCAGCTGGCTGCAAATAATGCTTCACAGACAAACCAGAGCAGACGCCTTTTTTGCAGTCAACCTACTCGTCTTCAACAACTCATGCACTTAGAAGCATATTTGATTTCAGTTTAATCATTTGTCAGTGTAGGGATTTCAACTGACACTAAGTTTCACTGCAGTGACAGTGTCCAACCATTGATATGCTGAGGTAACTGTGCCGTAACACTATTCAAATTTGAATTTGAAATGAAAGCTTTTAGGCATCAGGTCACTGAGATTCACTGGTGTTGTGCTTGCACCCACATATCATTTGTCATGCCCACAGTCGGCTGCCTAACATTCTACTGCACTGTCTTCTTCCTATCTTCTTTCTTTTAATATTGCAAAAAAAATTTAAATTTTTAAAAATTAAAGACCTTTCTGACTGGCCTCTATATGTCCATGGCCTTTGCGTGGATCTTTTATATCCTTTCACCTCCATACTCTAAAGAGATTAAGTAAATCAGTAATTATTTTCTAACCCCTTTATAATAGACCACTTGGTTCATGGTTACAAAAGTGGCGTCGCCGACAGGATATTGATCTGACAAGAAGGATCCCAAAAATATTCCTTTTAACTCTTTAATCCTCCAATCCTATCAAAATTCATGAATAAACAATCCCTTACCAGTTTTCTCTGTTACAATGAAATTGTTGAGTCAATTCCCGTCTTAAACTAATACCAATGATATAGTCGTAATCATCATGATAAGTCACTTTGACGATGAACAATATAGACAAGCCATTTTATTCAGTTGTTGTGGTATCAGTAAGACAGGCACTGTAACAGAAATTCAAAGTATGGACAGGTATGGAATAAAGATAAGCATGCGATACTTACCTATGGAGTCGTCCTCATCACCAAGTTGGTCGAGTCTAGTGAAGACAATGATCAAGTACTTGTTCATCTGGTCAGAAAATAGCTGTTTAATCTTCAGGTATGCATCATACTCCTCCTGAAAGAACACAAATATCTCTTTATCTCTGAATCTCTGTCTATCTGTCTGTCTATCTCTCCACCCCCCATCCCCCTACACCTCTCTCTCTCTCTCTCTCTCATTCTCTGCATCCTTTAAATCGGCTTTAGATTTTCTTTTTCAAGAACATGGAAGTTTCATTTCTGTCCATCTTTTCATTGTAACATGTTTATCACATGTGTATGTGTGTGCGATTCCGTTGGTGGTCTATTGATATTTTCTCTTTAGACTGATTACTGAGTTTTATGTTTGTTTTTCTTGTTTCCATGTTTTGTAATCACTTTTCTTTCTTCTTTCAATGTGTTTATACACACTTTGTGCCCCAGCACCGCATAAAAATCATGTTAATTGTTTATTTCATTTCCTGGAATAATGTAAATAAAACTCGTTTTTGCTTATCTATCGATCTATCTATCTATCTATCTATCTGTCTGTCTGACAGTCTCACTCCCCCACTCCCCACCCTCTCTCTCTCTCTCTCTCTCTCTCTCTCTCTCTCTCTCTCTCACAGTAAACCTCGTAATCTTGCACCAATAAAATTCACCACAGGTTGAGAGCATTTCATGGGTAATCTATGACAGCCAGAGAGAGTGGATGATGTTAATCACAGTGCAAAATTACACTGATATACATATATATCAGGTTACAGCTTCTTTCATTATTTTTTTTTAGATTTCTAAACTAACTCCTTAATTATTTCACTCTCTCACTTGCTCTTGCAGGCAGACTGATGGACAAAGAAAATGAACTCACATTAGTAAAACGTTCACTTTTGATAACAACGATGATCACGTGGGGTCCAGGTGCAGCAACAGCCACACTTTTCGCCACTTCCCTGTAGATCAGTTTTTCATCCAACTGGGTGTCACACAGGCCCGGGGTATCCGTCACCTGCAGTGCACGGTCATCGTCATTATTACAGACTCAGTTGAATAACAACCGAAATCTATTGTTTTGTTGTTGTTTTTTTCTGTTCCATTTTCATTGTCCCTGTTACTGTCTTTGTTCTCTTTTTAAAGTTGTTCTGGTCACGTATATCTGAGCATCATTATGAGCTGCTATTGGCATGCTCGGATCATCATCATCATTTCTGTCTCTCTGTATCCATGTTATGCTTTTGTTTCTTTTTTTTTTTTTCTTTTTTTTTTTTTTTTCCCCTGTCGTTATATTACTGTTAAAATGAGCTACTGTGCAAATCCGTGTGAATTATTCATACATACTGTATCCCCTTCAGAAGGGGCCATGGCCTATAGTGATAAAACTTTTCGAGTTCGAGCTTGAGTTTTCTCTCCATGTGTGTGTGTGTGTGTGTGTGTGTGTGTGTGTGTGTGTGTGTGTGTGTGTGTATTTGCTCATGGTGTATTGATTCAGTTTTGGTGCCCCATAATTTGTTACATTTTCTTTCTTCTTCTTTTTTTTAATAATTCGATGATGATTAATGACGATGGGTGTAATGATTAAGCTGCTGCGGGATCCATTTAGGTTTGAGACCTCTTGACAAGGCTACGTTCTCATCATGCATCGGTCATCAACCAGACTGAGAGATACAGACACCTACAGTGTTGGTCAAGAAATCTGAGCAACACTCCTAAAGACTCTGGCCTGTGTTGTCCAAGTCTTCCCTTTTGAGCCCATAGCACACTCAGCTCTGGGAATGAGCCAGCCACGAGCTGGAAAACAAATTGTGTTGGGGTTCGAACCTGTCTCCTCCCAGGCCTCAGTCAGTGACATTAACTTCAGTCAGTGTCAATAACCACTTCACCACGGCTGCTCACTGCTCCGTTAGATTGTGTTTGAGACACACTCCGTTACGTTGTTTGTTTTTATTTTTGCTGGGGGCCTGACAAATATGCACGTGTCATGGTCACTGCAATTACTCTCACAGACATACCTCCAGGACCATTTGAAACCGTTCCACTCTGTCCCAGGCACAATAAATTGTTTCTGACTGGAGTCCGCGACCAACGTTGAATCCTATCATTGGGTCTGTGTGTGCGCCAGGGGGTCTCTGCTCCCTCTGTTCGCCTGGTTTCGTCTTGGGAGCCTTCTTCCCCAGCAGAGCGTTGCCCAGAGAGCTCTTCCCTGCACCAGTCTTCCCCAGCATCACGATGCGTATAGCATCTCCATTTCCACCTTCGAGCAGAAACAATATTATACATTTTAGATGATTGTGAAAGGACGATGGTAAAGATTTCCAAACTTGAGCTCCAGCGCAATTAGAATTAATTCTTACGACTTTTAACCTATTTCCACCTATTGTACCCTAGCAAGGGGCATCCATTCATCTCCCTCTGTGAAAAGCAGCAATGTAATAATACAACTTTTAATACCGTGGTCTTGTTCCCGAATGGATTACGTAACTTCGGGAAATATTCCATTACGCGATAACCCTTCAACTTTATTTTCTCTGGAAAGAGCCAAATGCAACAAAAAAGAAAAATGAACCCAGAAAGAATCCAATAGGTTCAATAAGTCAAAGATTATGTTTTTATATACTAGATGTATGGTTTGCATAAGTTCGTACGAATATATATGTGAAAATGTATACGATGTCATGTCAACCGATGATTTTGACGGAACTTTAAATTTCCATGCACCTTTTGTCCAGAATGTTGGTGTAACCTGTAGGAGGACACTGGGGGTGACATAGACAAGGAAGTGATTACAAGGATTGGTGTACACTGCAAGGTCTTGTAGAAAATGCATATGATAGTGTGTGTGCGTGTGTGTATGTGTGTGTGTGTATATATATATATATATATATATATATATATACATGTGTGTGTGTGTGTGTGTGTGTGTGTGTGTGTGTGTGTGTGTGTGTGTGTGTGTGTGTGTTTTCAGCACACAAATGTGCTTCAACGCACGGGAAATTATTAAAGAATTCGATGTTGAAACACGTTTGGAAGTAGCTAGGTACATCACTTCACCCGGAAAGCAATGCACCAGATGCGGACAGCGATGAAGATGAAGGAGATACCAAAATTCCAATCAGTTCCAACTTCCTGCAGATG
>NC_134892.1:19560790-19575790 GCF_041734735.1 Babylonia areolata
AAAAAAAAAAGGGTGGCGCTGAAGTGTAGCGACAAGCTCTCCCTGGGGAGAGCAGCCCGGATTTCATTCAGAGTAATCTGTTGTGATAAAAAGAAATACAAATGCAAATACAAACAAATGCAAATATATTTGTTGATATTGTTACTGTAAACAGACCGAGCACTCCCACCTGAACATTGGGCCTGTTTTGACAATGGACACAGCTGCTTTGTGTCTGGATACACATGGGTTATGAAGAGAATGTCTAAAAGAAACCGATTTGTTTATATATATATATATATATATATATATATATATATAATAAACAAAGTTGAAAACCAACACATATTTTGTTAAACAAAAAAATAAAATCTGACTGTTCGCTGCCACCTGGCAGCTTGGTCACAGACTACACTATAACATGTGATGTAATGCTATTTTTACGTCATCTTTCTGACCTTACATGCCGTCTTCTACTACGTAAAGTTATCATGTTCTAAATGTTCCTTCAATTGTCTATGTACACATCACTCTTTTTCACTCTCACTCTCTCGCTCTGTATCTCAGTGATCGTGTGTCACCA
Organism: Babylonia areolata; assembly: GCF_041734735.1. NCBI lineage: Eukaryota > Metazoa > Mollusca > Gastropoda > Neogastropoda > Buccinidae > Babylonia > Babylonia areolata. The sequence goes on from NC_134892.1 coordinate 19,561,353, forward strand.
CCACCACGACAAACCGGACTGGCAACTCCACGAATTGGAGTTCACAATGAAAACCCATGGATCTCTCTCTCTCTCTCTCTCTCTCTGTATATATATATATATATATATATATATATATATATATATATATATATATATATATATATATATATATATATATATATATATATATATATATATATATATATATAATGTACACAAAACATCCTGAGGAAGAAACTGTGAAAGAAACTTATGGGACTAACAGACCCCGCCCCTACTCTATCATCCTTGCATTTGAGTCCCACACGTATGCATGCATTCCCTTACCTTCATTAAAACTCAGAAGGCAGTTACTGTCATACACAAACCACAAGTGGTTTCCACAGGTAACACATATCACACTGTGGTTATTAATATTATTATTATTATTATTATTCTTTCTTTAACTCTGCATGGCAGCAAATGTCATACACAAACCACAAGTGGTTTCCACAGGAAACACACATCACACTGTGGTTATTAATATTATTATTATTCTTTCTTTAACTCTGCATGGCAGCTAATGTCATACACAGACCACAAGTGGTTTCCACAGGTAACACACATCACACTGTGGGTGTTTGCTTGTTTTTTTTATTATTATTATTCTTTCTTTAACTCTGCATGGCAGCAAATGTCATACACAAACTACAAGTGGTTTCCACAGGTAACACACATCACACTGTTTATTTTGGGTGTTTTTTTTAATGTTTTAAGAAATTCTTTCTTTAACTCTGCATGACAGCTAATGTCATACACAAACCACAAGTTGTTTCCACAGATAACACACATCACACTGTTTTTTTTATGTTCTTTCTTTAAGGCTGCATAACTTTTTTTTTTTACAACTCTTTCTCTCTTACACACACACACACACACAGACACACACACACACACACACACACACACACACACACACACACACACATGCTGATCCAGACACGTCTGCTTACATTAGCTGGGTTTTTTTTTCTTCTAAAGTTACGGGCGCCGGCTAGAAAATTTCAAACGGGATTGTGCCTCTCTCTCTCTCTCTCTCTCTCTCTCTCTCTCTCTCTCTCTCTCTCTCTCCATAAGTTCTGTGTTTATGTGTGCACATGCTTATGTAATTTTGACGTTGGTGTTGTGAACTGACTCTCGCTTTCTTTTTCTCTCTTAATTATTATTTTTGCCGGATGTAAACAAGTACTGTGTACTTACTCCTTTACCCTCGTTAAATGAAATTACGTTCTCTCTCTCTCTCTCTCTCTCTCTCTCTCTCTCTTAATTAAGCAGAGAATTTTTGACTGTAGCTCGATGAAGCCTTATGTACACGAATGTGTGTCTTCACAAGTGACAGAACGTTGGTGTTTTTGACTTTTTGCATTCATTATCAGTTGTTTCGCTTGTCAGTTTAACGACTTCTTTTACGAAGTCCTTTAAGTAATTTTCTATAATTGTATTTAGATTTTTTTTTTATATATATAATTTTACCCTCATTTGCCCAGTTTCGCCAAACTCTCCATTCATTCACATGCCCCACCCCTTCTAACCAATAATACTCAAATGAATTCACAAATACTTTAACAAAATGTCTTCAATCACCGATATGTGTGACGGGACATTTAACAAAATTCCTCCTCCCTTGGTTGACGTCAGCTCTTGTTTTGACACCCTCCAGGTATAGATTCCAGGTTCAAAGGGGAGAGAGGAATCTGTGATCCTGGATCATCCTTGTAACCCGCATTCCTGTAACAAAAAGCGAAAATCACTGGGGGGTTTTCAGCTGACAGAAATTTGCACCAGAAAATAATGCGCACACTCACAACCGCCCCCTCAGTTTGTCTTGATTTTTCATAGCGAAGCACTTGCTCGTCTGCAAGTGGAAACTGGATCAGTCTGACAGATGCAGCATGTTGTGTGTCAAAACAGAATTATATGTTTATATGTTATATACTGTGCGATCAGTGAGCGAGACACGTTAAAAATTAGGCGAACGGATCATTTTCCTGACAATTTAGACCGCACATTATACTGGAACTGCAATATAGATATTGCATATAGGGACACAGAGAAACGTATAATATGAGGCATAAGTAAAAACAAAAAGAAAGAAAGAAAGAAAAAAGAAAACGAAAACGATAATTGAATTATTATATATATATATATATATATGTGTGTGTGTGTGTGTGTGTGTGTGTGTGTGTGTGTGTGTGTGTGTGTGAATCAGAATCAGAATCAGAATCAATTTTAATGTCAAATAAACCTGAACAAGGTTTATAAGACACGCATGCAAAGTTACATGAAACCACGCACAAAAAAAGAAAAAGCAAAACAAAAATAGATAAATGCTGAACAAGACATTGAATCACTCTTGCACGCTGTGGCGTTTTTGACAGCAGTTACTGACAAATTTCCCAAATAGTCCCACAAGTTTGTCTTCCAGTATTAGCTGACTGGGTTTAATAATATTTGGAATGTAATTTTGAATTTTTTGTATGAATTCTACTCTAATTTCTTTGTATAATTCGCAGTCATCTAAGAAATGAAATTCATCCTCTATTGTTTGACATTGTAAACATAGTCTCCTTTCTTTTGGAATGTTGAAATATCGGCCTTTTTCTATTGCTAAATCATGACAGGATATTCTTAATTTGCACAATGATTGTTTTTGATTATAATAAAGATATCCTTCAAGCAAATAAGGCTCAGTTCTGTATTCACGAGTAACTTTATTATAGAATAGTAGTTTAGATTTATTTTCAGATTTGTTTCTCTTCCAGAATAAAACATATCCATATTCTAGTTTATTCATTATAACGTGGCTAAGTCTATGAATATTGAATGTTGACTGATTATTCCAAACGTGTCCTAAACCAAGATTCTGTAATATAATTTCAACGAAATTAACCCATGTTCGCTGTTTTGTTTCCTCTGTAAGCATATCATCATACACAATTTTGATATACGAATTTTCTCGTGCCTGTGTTATGTGAAACCAAAATTTTATTACTTGACAAATCACTTTTAAACTTAAGGGGTATTTACCTATTTCACCAAGTATTGCTAAATTTGTGGCTTTTGTGTGGACACCCAGTATTTGTTTAAAAATATAGCAACAGACATGATAGCAACAGACATGATAGCAACAGACATGCGAATAACAAACGCCTAGAAGACATGTGCGAATTAAATTGAACAATTAAAATACAGTTTAATCTCTCTCTCTCTCTCCCTCCCTCTGTCTCTCTCCCTCTGTCTGTCTGTCTGTCTCTTTCTCTCCCTCTCTGTCTGTCTGTCTGTCTCTCTCCCTCTCTCTCTATCTGTCTCTCTGTCTTTCCATTTCTGTCTGTCTGTGTCTCTCTGCCTGTCTCTCTCCCTCTCTGTCTGTCTGTCTGCCTGTCCGTCTGTCTGTCTCTCCCTCTCTCTCTCGCTGTCTCTCTGTCTGTCTGTCTCTCCCTCCCTCTCTCTCTTTCTGTGTGTCTCTATGTGTGCCTCTCTCTGTGTCTGTCTGTCTCTCTCTTCCTCTCTGTCTGTCTGCCTGTCCGTCTGTCTGTCTCTCCCTCTCTCTCTCTCTGTCTCTCTGTCTGTCTGTCTCTCCCTCCCTCTCTCTCTTTCTGTGTGTCTCTATGTGTGCCTCTCTGTATGTATGTCTGTCTCTCTCTCTCCCTCTCTCTGTGTCTGTCTGTCTCTCTCTCCCTCTCTCTGTGTCTGTCTGTCTCTCTCTCCCTCTCTCTGTGTCTGTCTGTCTCTCTCTCTCCCTCTCTGTCTGTCTCTTTCTCTCCCTCTCTGTCTATCTGTCTCTCTCTCTCTTCCTCTCTGTCTGTCTCTCTGTCTCTCTCTGTCTGTCTGTCTCTCTCTCTCTCCCCCCTCTCTCTCTCTCCTTCTCTCTCTCTCTCCCTCTCTCTCTCGTGTCAGTCTCCGAATGACTAACACACAGACCACCACTCAGGGTCTAGTGGAGGGGGAGAAAATACTGGCCACTGTAGGATTCCAACCAGTGCGCTCAGATTCTCTCGCTTCCTAGTCGGACGCGTTATCACTGGGCCAACAATACTATAACACACGAATCCTGTAGCGTGTAGTCCGACACAGGATTCTTCCCTCACATACTAACCAGTTGTTTTTAAGAACTGTCAGGGAACAATGTATTCTGGTTTCCTGTTTACCCAGTGTAGTCTCACACACACACGCACACACACACACACGCACACACACACACACACACACACACAACACACACACACACGCACACACACACACACACACAAGAGTCCCGCGCGCCTGTGAGGAACGTGTCAAGTATGCGCAAGAGTGGGCAAGCTGAAAAAACAGGTTACGATCGAGTTGACAAAACTCTTTCCTGAGAAATGAATTTGAAAGGCTGAAGTGGCGTGTTTTGCTGTGGTGTGTGTGTGTGTGTGTGTGTGTGAGAGAGAGAGAGAGAGAGAGAGAGAGAGAGAGAGAGAGAGAATATGAGTGTGTGTGTGTCAGTGTGTGTCAGTGTGTGTATAATAGAACAGGGTGAAAAATAATATAACTGAATGAAATAATATTTTCTTATCACGAAGACACGAGACTGATTTCCCCAACTTCGAATGTAAGGTGCGTGCTGACATGATAATCATAATGATTATGATGATGTGGATACTGTCTTCGTTCACAGTCAAACTGTAAGCACTTTAAAAACACCGAGTCATTGCACGACTGGCTACCTACCCGAGTAAAGCCAACGGACAGCTGCCTTTGGGCGCTCATCATTCGTTTCCTGTGTCATTCTTTCAGGTTTCACACACACACACACACACACACACACACTCTCTCTCTCTCTCTCTCTCTCTCTCTCTCACACACACACACACACACACACACACACACACACACACTCACACACATACAGAGAGAGAGAGAGAAAGCATTGTGAAAATTCGTGTATATCTTTTCAGAAAGGTTAGCTCTGAAATAATAAATGACACAATTAACAAGGAAAGGAAAATGTGCAAGCTATGTGGGATGGTTGGGGGTGGGAGCAAGCATGAGAATATCAGGATATTAGTGTACTTATGTTGTTGTTGTTGTTTTTTTTAAAAAAAGGGGGGGTTGGTTTTTATTGTTGTTCTTTGTTTTATTGTTTGAGTTATTGCAAGTGCGTCCATCGACTGGTGTCCTGAAGGAGCGTGTTTCAGCAGTTGCCATGACGACCGTCAGCACTCCGAGCACAGTGTCCAACTCCCTGCTGTTGATGATGATGATGATGACAGTGATGGTGTGCACTGGGGAACCGAACATCTGCTCTGCAATCACCACAAGGTCTGTTGTGACCGTCCGGGAAGGTACCCTTAGCTCGAAGTGTTTTTGTTCATTTGCTGCGCCACGTTTTACTGAGAAGAGAGTGTACGTAATCTATTGTTGTTGTTTTCGATATTACAAACTAAAATATTTGTTTGCCTACATTCCAAAAAGATCTATTATGGGGTTGTTGTTTTTTAAACAAACATTTGAAGAAGAAAAGTGAATAAAAATAACAACGCCTATTAGTACTATCGCCCTTACACACACACACACACACACACACACACACACACACACACACACACACACACACACACACACACACACAAAGAAAATTAATTTTGAAAAACAAACAACAACAGCAACAATAACAATAACAACAGCAAAAATAGAAATAAAAATCCAGATGACATACGCAAAAAAGAGCTGACATTGTCATAGTCAGTGGCTCCATTTTTATGAAAAAGATATAACAACCAGCATGTTCCCACTGTGGATCCCATTACATTTTCCCTGGTCGTTTTTCAAATAAAATACTGGTTTATAACATTTTTCATTTAGCATTAAAAGTAAAAAGCTTACATTGTATCTTTACAACATATTGTTCAGTTTCAAAACAAGTGTTCAGATACCTTTGGAATATGTGTATATTTGGTATACATTCTTCAATCCGACATTTGTACATACAACTTTTTTAACAATAAGATAAAATCAAAATCTCCGTCTGTTTTTATGGTTTCATCAACACAGAACAACACAATGTGTATTGAAATAATTAATTTACGGGATATTACACATTTTTCATTAAATAAATGTTCAATAATTTCAAAAAAACATCTGGTAAGTTCACAAATCGACAGAAATGGTCTTTTGTATCCTTTGTGTTATTACACAACATGTACATGGTGTTACATTCGTATATTTTATGCTATGAAAATATAAGCCCACAAAGGGTTTTTAACCATGTAGTAGCTCAGAAGCATTGGTCCATATATTTCTATATATCCAAGAAATTGGTACATTTCTATAACAGTCTTTTCCGTTGATGGTTTGTTGTTCTGATTTTTCTTAACCATTACAGTTTCAGAGCAAGTATGTACTTGCGTATATCTGGACATTTCAAGCCACCCTTTCCACTGATGCCCAGTTTCAAGAACCAAAAGCTTTTTCAAACCAATACAAAAAAAAAGTGGATTTTTCACATTGGAATAATTAATCAAATCATATAGTAATCTAATATCATCTCCCATATATTAATTTGCCATAAAGCCTCTTTGGTCATCGTTTATAAGATTTGGTGAAACATTTGTATCCTGTTTGAAATTACAATGATTTTAGTTTGTGAACTACACTAAGAAATCATATAGAATGTCCATACTCTGTATAATCTTTGGGTTTGCCCCCTTTAGCAATCAAAGTAATCAAACCTTTTTCTAATGTGGAGGGTTCCATATATTTACAGGATTCATTTAATGCCTTTACAAATAATGGTCCAAAATCTGTCAATGTTTCCACAAAGGTTTGCAAATCTGCCCCCAAACCATCAGTGCCAGGGGATTTCTCATGTTTCATAGGTTTGTTATGCTTGGCGCACCTTAATTACTGTCAGTTTCTCCTTCTGGTTATTGTTTGCTCAGCGTTTGTTAATTTAGGGAGTGTTTTAACAGTATATTACATCACACCGTTTTCTACTTCTCTTATACATATTTTTCATAGACAGTTATAACTTCTTGTATTTCTTTCTTCTTTTTTTTTTTTTATATCTAAAACACTACCTTCATTGTTTATCTATCTTAACACTTACTTAATTATATAATTCATTTTTGCAAGACTGAGACTGTAAAACTATTTAGAATATCTGTCACAACAAAACTTTGTCTGAACTGTTTTCTGTCACGAACATTCTTCTCTGAGCTGTCTTAGCAGTTTGTGTTTGGTGTGTCGTAGTCAGTCGTTACTAAACTGTTCCATTATGTTCCTCTGCTGCTATAATCATTCGTTTCTAAACTGTTACAGGCATTATTTTATGTCAAAACGATAATACTATGAACTGTAGCAGTCATTCGTTTTTCAGGTGTTGCAGTCAATCGTTTCTGTCACGCCAGTTGACCTTTATATCCCGTTGTGCGAACATCGGTATAATCATTCATCAGGGCACTGTGTTGTTCAATTTCATTCATGTCAAGTCATGAAGTCTCGGCAAGTCACATTTATCACATTTTAAGAATATGCATGTTTATCAACATGATCATATCTCATTTTTGCTGTCGTCATATTTCTATGACCTGAGCAGTTACAATGATCATTTTGGTTCAATTCCAAACCAGGTTCAAGACACAAGTCGTCTGTTATTTTGAGGTGGACGTTATGGAAACAGCTTATAACTTCAAGGTCCTGTTCTACTCTGACAAATATGCTGAACCAGGTGAGGGAGTAGGTGTTATGGTGGGAAGGCAAATAGATGTCAATGGTAAGTTAACGCATACCTATGTGCTTATCTTTCTGCCTAACTTGGAAAGCGGCAATTGAGTCTGTGTCTTGTTTTGCGAAGCGGGTATATACACTTTCCTGGAATAACTTATGAAATACATGTAGTCAAAACTATTCGATTTATGAGAACAGTAATGCACCACCACTTGTTACTACCAGTCATTTCAAATTTGGTATTTTGGATATTACGTGGACTATGATGATAATAATAATAATATGAAGAAGAAGAAGAAGCAGAAGAAGGAGGAGAAGAAGAAGAAGAAATCATGGTCATATTATTATGACCATCAACATAATTATCACAATCATCATCATCATCATCATCATCATTCTACTTCAGAAGAAGGAGTAGCCAGATGATGATGATGGTGATGATGATGGTGATATGTTGATGGTCATGATAATATGATGATCACTTCTTTTTCTCCTCAGTATTATTATGATTATTATTATTATCATTATTGTCATTATTATTATTATCTAAAACATAATATTCTGCCAGCTGTTAAGTACATGAAAATCCTAATGCGATACATTGTGTCTTTGATAAATGTTTGATGCTTTGGACATTGATTTATCTTGGTGGTGTATTTACTTTTAGCTGTCTAAAGGCTCGTCTTTTCTCCTTAAATAAATGTTAGTATTTTTTGTTGGCCTTTACAAATTCTATCCTGTGTATTTCTTTACGATTTTCGTAACTTATTCAGTTTGTTTCGACGTTTCTTTGTTTACGTTGTCGCATTCATCATCAAACCTTTCTTTCTTCTTTTTTCCACTTTGTAATGGGAATTGGTTTAAACATACATTGATTGGAATCTTTTACACACCTGATGAACATAATTTTTAGTTAGAGTGCTGTCAAAATATCTGACCAAGGTAGTGGTGGCCAGGAGAAGTCAAACTTTGAGGAACAGTCCCCACCGGTCGTTATGTTGTCAGCTGTCATGACAAATTGATCCCATTGCCTGTGCTGTCTGTCAGTTCTGCCATCGTCACTCTGACAAACTTTGCCTCCTGTTGCCAATAAAAGCGGTCATTTTGGTAGGTGTTCTTTCTTTGACACTACCTTCGTAGACACTTAGTCTCATTTAACGGCCTCTACTTATCGCTGGTGTACGTAGTGTTCACTTCTGTCGTCCATGAGGTGATAGAAGTGGAGGTCATTGATTCGCCAGATCTTTTTCATCATAATGCCTCTGTCAAGACGCTCCATGATATTTTGTCCCCTCGCTGTCAGATCATTTTGCCTGTAACCACTGGGATGGAAGTTATCTTGTCTGGTGAAGACGTAAGCTGCAACTGCCCCTTGGTCTGGCATTCCACCTGGTACGGAAGAGCGATCTGTCAGGAGAGGGTTTTCCTCAGCTCCCCCCGTTCTGTTGTGCGTCGTCAAGTTGTGATCAGAGCTTACTGTGTTGCTTTTTACTATGGCAGGTTCACGTCGTCAACTGGAGCTCTTTGTCTGCCTGTACCTGAAGTTTCTTCCTCCTGATGTCCACAGGACTGTCGAACTTTTCTGCTCTAGTTGTGCCTGTGGTGCTGGCTGTACTGTGATTGTGGCCAGTCTTCCTCAGTCTGCCTGCACATGAAGTTTCTTTCTCCTGATGTCCACAGGACTGTCGAACTTTTCTGCTCCAGTTAGGCCTGTGGTGCTGGCTGTACTGTGATTGTGGCCGATCTTTCTCAGTTCATCACAGAGAGAGAGAGAGATAAACAGACCGACAGACAGACAGACAGACAAACAAACAGACAGACAGAGATTCATCATTTTGATTTGTTGTACACATTTCAGAAATGATTCTGTGGTGCGGTTTTGAGAAATCTCCGCAGCCAGAGTGCCGAACTGGACCCGATGACGTGACGTTCAATGGCATGATCAGTCGTAATGTGACGTTGACAAGACCAGCAGCGCTGGACAAAGTGGGTGGACAGTATGTCTGTAAGCTCGAACAGCCTAGGTCCGACATGCGTTTTGACCCCTGTATTCTGACGTTCATCGGTGAGTTTGATGACACTGACGATGATAGTAAATGTGATGGTGATTGTGATGATGATGTGTGTTTTTTCGTCAGTAATCATATCACAAGTTGTTGTAGTTGTTGGTATTGTTGTAGTTGTTGTAGCAGCAGCAGCAGCAGCGGTAGCAGTAGGCCAGTGTTCAATCACTCATTCGTTCATTCACTTGTTGGTTCATTCACTGGCATTATGTTGTTGTTTCTTTGGCTCACGTGTTTTACACACCGTAATTCTGTGCAGTAACCCTGAGCTTCGTGTGTGTGTGTGTGTGTGTGTGTGTGTGTGTGTGTTTGTGTGGGCGTACGTGCGTGCGTGCGTGTGTGTGTGTGTGTGTATGTGTGTGTGTGTGTGTTTGTGTGTGGCTAGTAATTCTTTGTAAAATAATTTGTCAATGCAACACATTTATACAATACAATACTATACAATACAATGTTGTCCGTCCTTTGGATTCGAAAATGACGAAAGCTCACCCACATGTGAGACACATATTGGTTGGTGCTGCAGTGAACGTGGAGGTAACAAGTGCCTCGCGCGGCGCGTTTCCCCTGAATCTCTGCGGTTCGGTCCTTTATTCATCTTGCTTCGCCATGTCCAGAGGAAGTGATTCCAACAACTGTGATTGATGTTCAGGTCTTAGATGGACACTTTGAGACGGTCATTGAAGCGTTTCGTCTACCCCCAGCTGCGTGCATGCCCTGGCTCAGATCTTACAGCAGCAGTTTTGGCAAACGGATTGTCAGACATCACGACGACATGGCCAGCCTATCTGGCTAAGGTTTTCTGTAGGAGAGTGTTGACACCGTGGCAGATCGCCCGTTTCAGAACCTGTGTGTCTGGGAATTTGTCCTGCCGTCGTATGTGAAGAGGCTCAAGTGGAAGTAGTTGAGCTGTTTAGCGTGCCTGCTGTAGACCGTGCAGGTCTCGCTGGCATAGAGAAAGATGGTGAGTACCACTGCTCGGGAGGCCTTCAGCTTGGTCGTGAGGTTGAGTCCTCTCCACTCTCATACATTCTTGGAGTGTCTCCCAAAGGTGACACTGACTTCGGCAATTCTGTTACTGATCTCTGCATCTCGTGAAAGAGTACTGCCCAGATAGGCGAACCTGTCAACTACTTGCAGCTTGCATGCTTTTACAGATATATATATATATATATATATATATATGTGTGTGTGTGTGTGTGTGTGTGTGTGTGTGTGTGTGTGTGGTTCCTGTCAGCACTTTCTGGGTACAGGCTTGTACGTAACGTCAGTTCTTTTTTGTGCTGAGTGCGAGGCCAGATTTATCACAGGCTCGTGATAACAGTTCATTTCCAGCCTCATCTTCTGCTCTGTGATGGCGCTGACGGCACAATCATCGGCGATTAAGAAGTCTCTGATGACGTTCTCCTTTAACTTTGGAGGCGCCAGAGGTTGAATAGCCCACCGTCAGTCCTGTATCTAATGTGTATACAAGGAATACAGCACAGCAGAAAAGACTGTGTTGAAGAGTGTCGGGGCAAGAACCCATCTTTGCTTCACACCGTTTGGCACTGGGAAGGCTTCAGACTCGTCGCAATCATCCAGAAATTTTACCATCATGCCATGGTGGAACTACCGACCAATACTGATTAACTTGTAGCCTAATTTATCCGTTATCTTCCATAAGTGATCTCTGCTGCCCATGTCAAATACCTTTGTCAGGTCGACAGAGGTCACGAAGAAGCTGTTTCGCTGTGCTGCTCTTGGCATCTTGCCTGGTGTTGGTGCACACAAGATGTTATGCCAACAGTTCCACGCTCTGCACAGAGGCCATACTGGCTTTCTGGGAGACATTGCTCAACGCGTTTTATAACTCATTTGAGCAGGGCATGAGCCAAAATCTTCCCAGCTATGGGCAGGAGGGAGATGTCTTTGCGGTTGCCTTTCCTGTTGATGTGGACTGTACTGGCATCTTGAAACTGTTGTGGGACAATGCTTTTGTTCCGCAAGGAATGATAAAGCTCAATCAGTTTCTGCATTGTGAGTGGTTCTCCTGCTTTGTACTCTTCAGCAGGGATTGCATCTTGTCTTGGTGCTTCGTTACAGGAAAGTTACATGATGCTTTTCTGACCTCCTCTTCTCTGGGGAGGTTTTCAAGGTCCTTATTAATCTCTATCTGAGTTAGACGAGAAATGACTTCATCACTGATTGTGGCTGGATGATTGAGAACCAAGTTGAAGTGACTGGCCTATCTCTCCAAAATCCGCTACTTCTCTGTCAGCAGCTGAGCCCCGTTTACTCTGAGGAGGGGTGAGGAGCCAGTTGGCTGAGGTCCATACACAGCCTCCAGAGCGTCATGAAAACCCTTTGTGGCTTGACTGGATAGGTCTGGATTCCATCGGTCTTATTGCTGAACCAGACATCCTGCATCGCATGGAGTTTCCTCTGCACTTCCAGTTTTGTGGTAGCTAAGGCATCTTCCTTTGCTTGTGATGTAGGATCATTATGGTGCACGCTGAACGGTAGGTGTTTCTCTGACAGCAGTGCCTGATCTCCTCGTCATTCTCATCAAACCAGTGTTGATGTCTACGGAATACTGGTTGAAGGTGTCCGAGAGTGGAAAAGCAGACTGCATCTATGAAGGCATTCCACTGCTGCTCAATGCTGGTATGATCATGCTGGGATGTATCTGGTAGTCTCCTGCATCCTCACGAAATTCTTCTGCAACGTTACTGCTTGGAGACATTCAGGCTTTTCGCAGTCTTCTGGCCTTGAGCTCTTCTCTTTGGTAGGATGCGAAGTCTGAACTTGGATAATATAAGTCAATGATCCGTCCAGCAGTTGGCACCACAGCCAGCTTTCGGCACTCTAACGTCTTGCTGGTCCCTATTTCTGTTGATGACATAGTTGATCAGATGCCAGTGCCTAGAGCGTTGGTGCATCCAATATGCCTTGTTACGGGCAGGCAGGTGCAATAGGGTGTTGGTGATGACAAGGTTCTACATAGCACACGTCTTGAGGAGCAATAGGCCATTGCTGTTGCACTCGTCAGTGCCATGTTTCCCAGGGATCCCTTCCCAGGTCTGGTAGTCTGTCCCCACTCTGGCGTTGAAGCCCCCTGGGACAAAACGTTCTCTGACTGTGGGACTGCTGCTTTAAGGGAGTATTTTTTATGTCCAGATTGGTTATTGTTGGGGCATATGCACTGATCAGCGTTGCAGTCCTCTTGTTCCCAAGTGGAAGCTAAGGCGCCATCACGCCATCGTTGATGCCCTCTGGCCGCTTAGCAAGTTAACGAGCGAGGTGGGATATGATGACGTATCCAACGCCCGTCTCTGGCCGTTCACTGCTGCTGCGACAGCTCCAGGAGAAGGTGTACCCACCACAACTTCTATGAGCTGACCCTTGTCCGCTAGGCGTGTTTCACTGAGTGGAGCAATGTTTACGTTGCAACGGGCTAGTTCTTTGGTGACCAGTGTTGTTCTTTCGGATCTGTCTGCCTTGGTGCTGTTCAGTAGGGTGCGCACACTTCACGTGCTAAGGTTGAGTACTTTCAACATTTGTTTTCTTTCAAGTTGGACCTCTCGTTGGGATCCCCGCCAGCAGCAGTGTGGTGGCCAGCTTAAGCTGAAGCAGGCAATGCTTTGAACCACCTTTTTTTTAGCCCCTTCCTCCATGCAGGTGAGCAGATTGATTCCTAAAGAGGGCTGCTCAGACACCCAAGAGGCTGCCGAACTCCACTGCTGTTTCATTCCCTCGGACAATGCCACAGTGTCCTGGGCCACTTGTGTGCGGGTTTTTTACAACAGCTTCCAGTGTATCCACATCTGCTGCTTTGCCAGTCACCCATTGCTACAGGACGTGAAGCAGCAGAATGGGTCTGAAGTCATGACATGCAGTTGACTTGGGATAAAGTGAGAGAGAGCTGCGTAAATCGGCAGCCTCGCTCTCCCGTCCCGGACTATCTGTACCTAGTGGCTTAAAAGACCCCAGCCGGGTGCAGATAAGTTGGTATGCAGTGTGTTGGCCAGCAGTATTCTATGTGGCACTGTGGCCTGACTGTTCCCATCAAAAGTTAACTCACTCAGTACGGCCAGTCCTCTCTTCTCCTCTACACAGACCCCTCGGATGTCCAGTGGGTGTCTGAATGACCCAACCTTTAGCTTCCGTCGTCAGAATTGTGGTATTCTTTGTCAACATTCACCTCTTCAGTATAAGAGCCTTCCACTTGCAATATTTTGATGATGGTAATTGGGATGAAACGCTGTTAACGTCGTCTCTTTCGCCGTTCGTATGGAGAGAGTTAATGGGTCCGTCTTTCTACCCGTTTGACCCCCAGGTGGTGGTCTCCTCTGCGTACTTCGCCGAATCCAGTCTTCGCATGTACAGGTAGACAAGTCCTAAAATGTGGAGTGATGGCTTAGAGGTGACGCGTCTGCCTAGGAAGCGAGAGAATCTGAGCGCGCTGGTTCGAATCACGGCTCAGCCGCCGATATTTTCTCCCCCTCCACTAGACCTTGAGTGGTGGTCTGGACGCTTGTCATTCGGATGAGAAATGTGACTAAATAACTAAAGACACATACACACAATGCATACATACATTTCAACAAACAGATGTACATAGCAGCTACCCTCAACACACACGCACACATAGGCTAGGCACACACAAACGCAAACGTACAC
>NC_134892.1:19578290-19630790 GCF_041734735.1 Babylonia areolata
CTTGTGCACACACACACAAGTTAACATTCTACAGTAATGTTTCTAAAGAATACAGACTAGAACCATATTTGATCTATTCAAGAAAAACTGAACATAGAACCACCATGTGCAGACTTTGCATAAGCTAACATGATCTCCAAATAGAAAGTGGCAGATACACAGGTACAGAAAAAAAAGTGAAAAATGCAAAACCTGTCATGTATTAGACAAATGTATTAAATATGAACACTTACAAGAAGTTTTGTTAACAGACATAAAGTCTGAATTCACAAATTTTGTTTTGTGTGTGTGTGTGTGTGGGTTTTTTTGTTGTTGTTGTTTTTGTTTTGTTGTTGTTGTTTTTTTACCCTTTATTGTTGTGTTGGAAACCTTTCATTCACGATTTTAACAAATAAATATGATGCTGATTCTGATTCTGATTCACACGTTATGGATGATAGAACATGTAGATTTGATGGCCATCTGTACCTAAATGGTTTGCGATGGGTGACTATTCAAGAGTAGACCGACTGCGGGTGACTGGTCTGCATGACTAAAATGACAGGCCCAAGCAGTCACGCAAAAGGAAATGAAATATGGGTCACATGAATCAAAATGACTTCTTCTTATTCTTCCTCCCGTAGTGTCCATCAGCCGTTAGTCCGGCTATTATTGACATGTGGGAGGGTTGCAGCGTGGAGAGGGAGAGAGAAGAAAGGAGGGGAAAAGAATTTTGGACCTAACGGTTAAGGCGCGACTGCATGCGGAGCTGCACTCAGGCCTTCAGGCCCAAGTCCCTGTAGCAACCAAAATGAAGCTGCAGGCCCGCAAAACGCCGTGCCACCGGAGATAAAACAAGGCAGAGGGGTTCAGTGTTTACTGTCATCTGGACACCTTGGGGATGAGGGTGTCCAGGGACGGGGACTGGGCTGTGCCACCTGAAAGACAGCTCTGGTATCAGAACAAATTTGTTTCATAAATGTCATCATGAAGATCAAAATTGCAAAAAGGAAGAGAGGGATTTCTCGTGTTGCAAACAAAAGTGACTTGCTGAAGTCTGTAACAGATGCATCTGATTTGTAACCCGATTTTCAACATCAAGTAGTGCCGTTTCAATTATGTTCAAGTGCCGGCACAGTGACTTGGGAATGAGTGTGAGTGGAGTGGTATTTTGGAAATCAATTGTGAACAGTGCTGTCAGTACCTCTACAGAGCCTGGACACTGGTAGAAAGTTTATCAACTGGTTTTAGTCTGTGGTCAACTTGTTTTAGTCTGTGGTCAACTTGTTTTAGTCTGTGGTCAACTTGTTTTAGTCTGTGGTCAACTTGTTTTAGTCTCAAGGCGCAATTGACGAGTGCGCAATAGCCGAGTGGTTTAGGTGTTGGACTTTCAATCTGAGGGTCCCGGGTTCGAATCACGGTGACGGCGCCTGGTGGGTAAAGGGTGGAGATTTTTCCTATCTTCCAGGTCAACATATGTGCAGACCTGCTAGTGCCTGAACCCCCTTCGTGTGTATACGCACGCAGAAGATCAAATACGCACGTTAAAGATCCTGTAACCCATGTCAGTGTTCGGTGGGTTATGGAGACACGAAAATACCCAGCATGCATGAACCACGACAGAGTCATCGGCAAGTCGATGTTGGTCGTGTAACGGAAAGAAGAAGAAAGAAGGCCTGACTAAGCGCGTTGGGTTACACTGCTTGGCAGATATGGTGCAGCATATATGGATTTGTCCGAAATCAGTGACACCTCCTTGAGCTACTGAAACTGAAACTGTGGGTGACTTTTTCCAACAGTGGTTTGTCCACAACAGTCTTGAAAGATGCAGGGAAAGAGTCATACAGCCAAATTTCATAAAAAAATTGGGGATGAGATTTTGGAGCAACTCAACAAGGTAATCAAACAACAGTGTTGAAATGGGGTCAATAAGGTAACTGGAAGAATTTGACAAAAGTAATCAAACAAATTAATCAGGACAAATTACCTCAAAGTACAGGAACTTACCATCCGAATTGTGCCTCACACAGCACAGATGAAAACATGGTGACTGCTGGACCTTTTAAAACGAAATGTAAAATGATGAAAGGTAGTGCAAAATCATACGTATCTCAAGATGAAAATAAAAAACACGTTTCAAGTCTTAGACTCTTTGTCAAGGTGGTGGCAGGCCACAGTAGTCTGTACTGAGGAGGTGAGTTCAACTCAATGGCCAGAAATTGCAGTTCAGCTCACTGACGATGTTTGAGGAGAGGGGGATGGGAGGGGGACGAGGGGGAGGGGGGTGCAAAGAAAGGGGAGGGGGGCGGCAATTAATGTCAGATAGTGACGTCGGTTTAACCCCCTTCCCCTTCCTTTCCTTTTCCTTCCCCTCCTCTTCTTCCCATTCCGCCTCCTTCACCTTGACACACACCCCCTTCTCGCCCCCCCCCCCTTTCCCATCCCCCTCTCCTCAAACATCGTCAGTGAGCTGAACTGCAATTTCCGGCCATTGAGTTGAACGCACCTCCTCAGCACAGACAGCTGTGGCCTGCCACCACATCTTCACTTGACGAAGAGGCCAGAACTCGAAACTTGGTGTTTTTATCTTCAACTTTAGGTGTCTCTGACTTTACACCACTTTTTGTCTTTTTGTTTATGTCAACAGATAAGGATACAGTCATTATTGTGCTGGGAGTGATTCTGGGGATCGTCCTTCTGCTCCTGATTATCATCTTGGTCATGGTCCGTGACAGGTACAATAACTATGCGTTGTCTTTCTTCGTACCGAGCTGTGATATGATCGTGGTCTGTGTATTATCTAAGTTTTTTGGGTTTTTTTTTATTAACTTTTAATGCACACACGAGAAGAAAAAAGATAAACAACCAGTTCCATCACCAGAGTTATTCACACAGCAGGTACGTTTGGAAAGTATCTGTGTTTGGGTGTGTTTTAGATTAATGCCAATGAACAAAATGTTTGGCTAAAACATGATCAAATAAGACAGAAATATCATGTCTTTGTGTGTATTTGTCATTTCCCAACATAATCAGTTCTGTGTGGAGTCAGTCTGGCCTGAGATAATTACACAAATAAAGTGTATCAAGGACAACTAGGCATCACAGGACAGTATGCGACAATGGATTGCATTTATTAAACAGAGAAACCAAATAGAGTACTGTTCAATAGCAGCTGAAATCCAGAAAAAGATGCTCAGTTTCAATCTAGGCAATTCTCTGTTAGAATACAAATAATCAGTCAATTTTTGGGAGCTTTGCTTTGAGAAATCAACACATAGACGAATCACTAACAAAAGGATAAGTATAAGTAAACAGGCATGGGGCAAGATCTATCAATACTCATTCATGTTTGTAGATCTATACTAGGGTCAAATATCACATTCCTACACGAAATATTCCTTAGTGTGTCAAAATACACGTCGAAGAAACTTCTGAATGTTGAATGGAAAGCATTATAACTAGCATTAGCTCTTCAAGACATGGTTCTTCTACACGAACATGTTACGAAGCACAGATCTTACACTTGGAAAAGACTAGAATGAATAGAATGAAATGAAAAGTATTTGTTTCTGTTGGTTCGGCTGTTTCATCCACTCACTGTACATCACAGATTGACGTAAGCTCACAGTTGGGCCAACAGCACAGTGAGAGTTGTATGATCAATGGTTTCTCCATTGCAATGGGAATATTCATTTACAGCTTCGTCTTTTGTGAAGGATTGTGACTCTCAAACTAGGAGGCACGATTGCACTGGCTCTTAATTCTGCAGCCTTAGGGATAAGTTGGCATTTGGGAATCACTCCATCGCCGACTGTTCTAAAACTCCACTACAATCAAATTCTATCCCAGATACTTGAGACAGCAGCTGCCTATCTGCTGTTCTGATGGTCATTGTCGAACACGAATACATACATATTCTGTCTGAACAGTTGTGTGAACAGAAGAACATGTGGGTTCACAGACTGATGGAACACACTGGTTATTATTTCTGTCCGCTAGGTGGCTTGGCAGATGCAGGACGTTGTTTCAACGGCAGAAGAATGGACAGAAAAACGGAGTTAATGGCCAACAGGACCCTGCAGATTCCAGGTTGGGGAACATTGAAATGGTATGTCTGGCAGTGCACAGTGAAATGTAAAGAAAACAACTCCCGACCTTGGGAATGGAGCATCAGCTCGCTCTCTCTCTCTCTCTCTCTTTCTCTCTGTATATGTGAAAGTCTCTGTGTACACGCGTGCACGTTTGTGTGTGTGTGTGTGTGTGTGTGTGTGTGTGCGAGTTTGTGGGTGTGGGTGTTTGTAAGTGTAAGCATGTATGTGCTTTTGTCAGTCCGACCGTTTACCAAAAAGAGATCGGAAAGGGCGTGGATGTCAGCATCATGGCACCAGCATCAGTCCACAGTTTCTCTCAGTGAAAGAGTTGCCATGAAAAACAATACACTGATCGTGGATGTCAGCATCATGGCACCAGCATCTCAGTCAAGGAGTTTCCATGATTGCTTTTTGCCCATGGCTGCCATTCGTTTTGTTTTAACTGGCATGCGTGCAGTGTATGGATTTGATCAATAATGATCAGTTTGTGCCAGGGTTTCGTATTCGCGAATAATGTTTCAAAATGTGAGTGTTAGTTTAGAACATTTATAATTTACTGCATGTTAGAATGGTGTGTTTATAGCATTTAACCTCGCGAATAATGTTTCCAAATGTGAGTGTTAGTTTAGAACATTTATAGTTTACTGCATGTTAGAATGGTGTGTTTATAGTATTTAACCTCGCGAATAATGTTTCTAAATGTGAGTGTTAGTTTAGAACATTTATAGTTTACTGCATGTTAGAATGGTGTGTTTATAGTATTGAACCTCCTATTCATCTACATTCAATTAAGAGTTTATATAAGTGCCTCTTGATCTGAAAATGTGTTTCGTAACACACATGTTATTTTGTAGGGGGCGGGGCGGTAAATCAAGCAACTGTATTTTGGTACTTGCTTGTGTGCATTTAGCTTCATATGTTTTGCTTTTGAACCTTTGGGCTCAGTATTTGTGTGTGTTGGATTCAGCTATGGGTCGTAATATTGTGTGGGGTAAGTGACGAGCCTATGGATGCACATTCTATTTCTAGTTTGATGAATAAAGATGTATTGCATTGTGCTTTGTTGTGTTGTATAGTCCGAGATTGCTTCACCAAATGCTCCGTTGCTTTCTGAATCCATACGAGCTGGGCCTGACCCTTCGCCAGCTGCAGGTACTTTTGATATAATCGACAAGAACTACAATATTAATACCACTTTCAGTCTTGTCAATTATTTGCTCCAGTGTTACCTTCAAGTTTATTCTCTCTCTCTCTCTCTCTGTGTGTGTGTGTGTGTGTGTGTGTGTGTGTGTGTGTGTGTGTGTGTGTGTGTGTGTGTGTGTGTCTGTCTGTCTGTCTGTCTGTCTGATCTAGAAAGCGTGTAAAATGAATATCAAAATAATGATAGACAAGACGTCTCTCTCTCTCTCTCTCTCTCTGTCTCTGTCTGTCTGTCTGATCTAGAAAGCGTGTAAAATAAATATCAAAATACTGATAGGCAAGACCTCTCTCTCTCTCTCTCTCTCTGGCATTGCTAGCATGTGTCAAGGTTAGTTCTGAGGATTTATTTAATGTCCACTAAGTGTACGACGTTGCTGTGTCACGAGTCCTACTTTATTTTGTAAATCCCTTAATCACATTGCTGAACATATGTCTGTGTTTGGTAGACATGGGGTTCAGGTGTTGGAGGTGTCTTAGAACTATTCGTTTTGCGTTTTGCTGATGATATTCCATTGTTATGAACAACTCCCAAATATATCTTGAGTGCGGTGAGGGGTAATAGCTGATGTACCCAAGTATATGACACGTGTTGGTGGGTGATGTGTTGTGAATGGAATCAGGATGAATGTGATGTTGTGTCCTTCCTGTCTTGATTTTCTCTCTCTCCTGGGATCAGTGCGTATAACTTCAGAACAATTGCGCAACAACAGGAACTGGTGAACTGAGCAGTTGCTTAGTTCGGTTCCGTTGTCATCGCAAATGTTTTGGCATGACCCCATTTTTCTTGGACTTTGTGAACGTTATGAGCTAAAACCATGTGACACCAAATGTAATGTTGCTTATAATTTCCTTTCATTCCCCCTTCCTCCTCGTTCTTACACTATGATCTTACGCATCTCTCTCTGTCTCTGTCTGTCTCCCTGTCTGTCTCCCTGTCTCTGTCTCTCTCACACTCTCCTCATTCTTATCATTGATATTCATAACAGAGATAAGAGGGGGAAATGTTCTACAAGTTTTGTTTGTTTGTGTATGTGTTGTTGTGGGGGGTTTTTTCTGGAAAGACGTATCTCCATATCTTGTACGTTCAGTAAACGAGTCTTGCAACTAGTCAAATGTCTATCACACAAGGACAGGGAATCATAACATGATGATAATATGATAATAACAAGAGGGAGAAGAAAAAAGATTTCTTAAGAATTGGCTACCTATTACTTATTTAGAATAACATCTGCATGCATGACACAACGTTTAAAATCTGTCCTACCTCGTACTATTCATAAGAATCAAACGGGATTTTCACAGAAAGACATTTGGTTGAACGTACTAGGCTACTGTATACCTGGCCTCCTACTGTTGATTGACTTCGAAAAAGTGTTGATAGTACAGCATGGTCTTTTGTACGAAAAGTGTTGGATATTTTTCCATTTGGGCTGGCTATAAAACGATGAATTGAAATATTCCATACTGATACCAGTTCATGTGTTGCAGTTAATGTCGAATGCACTAGTTGTTTCGATATTGGAAGAGGAGTTAGGCAGGGTGATCCTTGTTCGCCGTATCTATATCTTATATGTGCAGAAATATTGGCATATGAATCCAGCGAAATATTACAGGCAATAAAATATCAGACAATATAGAAGCCCTAATGTCACAATTTGCGGATGACATTACAATTTATTTAGATGGTAAAAAGAATCATTCGAACGATGTATGCATTGCTGGAGTTATTTTTTCATAATATCAGGTTTAATAATGGACAAGTCACAGGTGGTTTGGATTGGGGCAATGACAAATTCAAGAGTGAGATGCATTCCATTTAAATGGAATCTTAAGGTTTTCACAGTACTCGGGGTTAAGCTTTCAACCGTTATCGATGACATCGTCAACCTTGATTATGAACACAAACTTGAAGACATTCATCGTTTACCAAGTTCCTGGTCAAGTATGGAATTTTAACACCACTGGGCAAAAGTATAGTTTTCAAAACATTTGCTGTCTCTAAACTGGCTCATCTGTTTAGTAACTTATCAGACCCGCCAAACGCATTTCTAAAGGAATTCAATTAGTGCTTTTACATATTTCTTTGGGATAGAAAGCCGAGTAAAGTTTGTTTGTAGTCGATACGAAAGGGGTGGTCTTAAGATGTTGAATGTTAACTTAATTCCGTCAGCTATGAATATTAACTGATTAAAAACGATTTCTGCTTCAGACTCATTGTTAAAAGATATTCTGCAACATACATGCCCCAAAGTAAAATACTCAAGTTCACTGGGAGGGGAATATACCAAAGTTGTTCTGAAGGAGTGTACCAACAATTTCTGGTCTGAACCAGCTGCCGTGGCGACGTGGTTAGCGTCGCGGACTGACGGCTGGGAGGACGCGGGTTCGAATCCCAGCAGAGGTGGGTTTTTCGGCCCGTGGCCGGCTCCTACCCAGAGTCGAGTGTGCTGTGGGCTTAAATGGGGAGACTGGGACCACACAGTCGAGTGTCATCCACTTCAAGGATGCGTCTTTGGGTGTGTTGCTCTAACTACCTGACCAACACTGCAAGTGTCTGTATCTTTCGGGCCTGGTTAACGCCGGGATATCATTATGATAGGAAGCGTAGAGTACAGCCTTGTCACGCAGTCCCAAACCAAAATGGACCTCCATAGCAACATTGTCATCATCATCGTCCTCCTCGTCCTCCATCGTCATCAATATAAATAAAATAGTCTCAAAGTATGTGGCCTTTCCCTATTAAGTGATCAAAAGATGAAGATGAAAATGTTCATCCAACAACTAAGGTCGTCTTTTCTTCTTTTTCCTTTTTCTTCTTTTTTTTCTTTTTTAGAGTTTACCAACGGATATCATGTATAATGCCTGCTCTGAAGTAGAATTGGTAGCAAAACAGTTAATAGTGTTATTTATCTATACATTTCTTTATTTATTCCTTTTTATTCATGCTCTGCAGGGAGAGAACAGATGAAAAGGAGTTGATTTAAAATGTGTAAAGTGTGCGAAGGGTGATGAGAATGTGATGAAAGAATGTGATACATACATTAAAGAAATTATATTGATATAGATTACTTCAATATTTTCTTTTTTATGAACACACTTTATGCATGTCCACAATTGACTGTTTAGACTTTTGTGAATCGAATGATGTTTCTGTTTGTTCAATGTAATAGATAGATAGATGAATGAATGAATGAATAAAGACACAAAAAAGTAAATGAATGAATGAATGAATGAATGAATAAAAACAAACAAACAACTCCCAAAAGACTTCAGAATCAATTACAAATTCTTAAATAATGCTGCCAGGTGGTGAAGTTGAATGGAAGTGTTCAGAAAACAAACACAATGGCCTTTACAAAAGGCAGATTTTAGGTAGGAAGGAATGCTGTTTTTTGAAAAGGAGGAAATAGAGTTAGTGAATGAATATTTCTATTTTGGGTACACAATTTTACATCAAAGAGTAGTCCAAAAACGGGGACAGAACACTTTGTTGTAAATGGCAAAAGGGTAACCCTGCGCCTCGAGAAGGCTTATCAAAAGTATAGAGAAATGTCATATGTCGAAGTTTTTTTCAGAATAGTTGATATATAGGTACAGCCTGTTTTATTGTATGCGCGTGAACGTTGGGATGTAGGTATACTAGAGAACACAGAAAACATCACTATTTATACGTAAGTAAATCGTGGTCATGCCGTTGAAAACACGAAACAAAATGGTTAAATTTGATCTTCGTAGACAACCACTATTTGTAAACTCATTCTTAAATGGTTTCAAGTTCTGATTTAGACTACTACAGATGAATCAAAACGAATTGCAATACAGAGCTAATCAGACATTGCTTAAGTTGGATATGAATGGAACACGATTTGAGCTTCCTCAGTTGGATACAAAATAATGTTATGTACAACATGCCTTACTTTTGTGTGGTAAAAACAAGGTGTTGGTGAATTGAAAAAAAAATCTAATTATTTCAAGCAAAGGCAGTAAGACATATTTATCAAAGAATCCAGGTAGTATTAGAGACAGAGACAGAAAGTTATAATTGAAAAAGATTACATCTAAAATGATGTCGACTTTCACTTAAGGGTAGCGTTGCCTCAGACTACATTTAAGGTACTTTCTTATCATAATGTTAATAGATACAATGAAACTGATGTTTTGATACATTGTCGTTTTTGCTAAGGTGAACTGGAAAATGAATACCGTTTGCTGTTTGTTCAGTGTACAGTGATTACATTCAATGTATTTCACTGATTGACTCAACAACAGTGATTATTGTTTTACTTTCTGTTTATTTGCTTGTGTGTGTGTGTGAATTCTGTTTGTGCCCAAAGGTGATAATGTCGAGGTTCTACGCATCCTGATAATGGGAAACCTTAAGGCAGGGAAGAGCTCCCTTGGCAACACGCTGCTCGGAAAGATGGCGTTCAAAATCCGTCCTGGATTCCGGCAAGAAACGAAAGACTGTGCTTGGGAAAGAGCGGAGCGAGATGGCGTGGTTCTAGAGGTATGTCTGAAAGACATACATCAGTAACGAGTGCTTGGGAGATAGTGTCACAGAAAATATAATCAATTCTCCTTGCTGTGAAAGGAGTGGGTCTTGACCAAGTATATTCTGTGTGACAACGCACAATAATTGAATAACAAATGAAATTCATTATATTTTATACATGTAATAGTACATAAAATGTAACTGGAATTCGTTTTATTCATTGATAAAGCTTAAACTTAATTGTCGAGAAAATTTATCATATATATCAACAATGAACATGCCTGCCTCATGATGGGCATTATCAAGAATGACATGCACAATAATATTTCGTCTATTACAATTTTTTTGTCCATAAGCCTGATTCACTAAGACCTAATTGTCACACTGCCGCATTCACTCAACTCAAGCTCACACGACAGATAGACTCGCACACAACGTTCGCATTCTGACTTCACTCTTACCCAGGGATAAACAACACAACGTAAAGACACGCCTTTCTGATTATTAATAATTTAAAGAAAAATAAACAATTATGTTCACATTTTCCCTTCAGAGATAAATCATATGAAAAGTCCAATCCAGGAAAGCACAATACTTTTATATTCTCCCTTACATCAGTCTGATATCATCATCTTAAATGAACAGACTATAAATAAATAAACGAAAATCTCCGTTACACTTCCCGTTAAAGTTTTTAAATGATTATTTTCATTAGTTTCTTTTCACGACTGTGTTGTTGGTTGGTGCTTCCCAAACATCTTTCGGTGGGCGTTATATCTGGCAAACACCTTCGTCCGAAAAACAGGCCAGGCGCTGAGGATCCTGAAACATCCTCAGAACCTATCTAGTCAAATCGAACAACTTGTAAAAATAGTATTCACATGACTTGCGTCGCCATTCTCGTTTTACTGAACCAGTGTTCAGAAACGTAAATAAAAATAAAACATCGAAATTCACAAAATTTAGGTTAAACGATGTCACCGAATTTCTCATTACCAAACTCGAAATTACTGACTCACCAGTACTTCAAAATCAGCTTCCCTGAACCTCCACAGTTCAATAAGGCTATGTCTCACATTCTCTCTAAGAATGGTAACTGTCTGTCCCATGACTCTCAGACCCCAAGGTCTATTTTTTTTCCAGGTCACTCCTGTGACCAGTTCAGCTGAGCACAGAGAGGGAAGTGGCAAGAATGTTGGTGCACTTCACAACAGTGTCAGTATTCACAACAACAGCTCGTGAACACATATTCACCTCAGCGCCTAAAGACACATGCATCACGAGCCTTTCTCCAAACACTAAGTCTAAATTAATACAGTAACACAGCCACACCACACAGGAAATCTGACCTTTACAATAAGCACATTATGACAACCAACTTGGTGTCATGACACTAATAAAAAAAACTTGGCTAGTATACACAACACTGTGTATACTATTAGTGCAATTGAAAACGTTTTCTACTTACACTACGTTCTTTTTACAGTACAAAAGAGGTGAAAGAAAGAAAGGGGCATATCAAACCGAATCAATTGTTGCTTTTTATGAAATGTTAAATAAGGATACAAAAGTAAACATAATTATGTTCAGTTCTTGGATGATCTCGTTTAAATCCAACCCGGTGTTGTTCGGTAATACTATCGTATTCTGCATAATCATTTGTGTAGCCTTCAGTTAACCATATTGCTGTAGTTTGTTACTAATATCAGGTCGTGAAATGTCTCTATAAGTATTGATATGATTTATTTACGTTACATATCTTACGATATGGAAGCATATTTACACCACCGTTAAATTAAGGAAAGAGACTTTTTTTTTTTTAAATCAATCCTTCAAAAATGTTACGAGAGAGAGAGAGAGAGAGAGAGAGAGAGAGAGAGAGAGAGAGAGAGAGCAATCACTGTCACATACTGTACAGTGCGAAGAAAATATCACACTGTCTTTGAATTACAGGCAACACAATTAAACACTGACCGACGAAACAGAAACCCAAGAAAAATGCTTTGTTGTTCAACCGTCTCCATAAAAGATATTGTTTCACTGCAGGTGACGGATTCCCCGAGACTTGGCGCTTCCTACTCAGAGGATGATGACACCTGGAAGGTGGCAAAAAGTGTGGCTGATGCTAAACCTGGATTCAACGTGGTTATCTTTGCAATTCGTCTTCAGAATTCCACAGCCATGATGAAGGTGCGTTCACTTTGTCAATCAGCAAGTTGGTGGCGGAGGGAGTAATCCCAGCCACTTAGTAAGTAAGTGGGTGAGTGGGTGGGGAGATTTGGCTAGTTAGCCATTTAGTTAATTACTCTCGCTGGAAGATGCTGTGCTCTAGTGGCATAAAGACGTTTGAAAACAAGAGAACGCTGGCCATTAAGGAGAAGCGTGAGCAAAGGAAGCAGGGCTCAACTTCTGGAGACGTTTTCCCTTGCAACACCCGTGGGAAGTGCTGCGCATCCAGAATCGGCCTCTTCTCCCATATGAGGACACACACCGACAGATAAGCCTGCCTGCCTACTCGTCCGTCGGTCCGACGGGAGACTCCATTAGTTAATTTCTCATCAGTCACAAGTCTGTGACAGGACAGAAGAAAGTGAAAAATCAGGTTATTTTGCTTGTCCAGCATGACCGTTTTGTTTTTACTATTGCTAGTCACTCATTCACTCACCCACTCACTCACTCATTCAGTCGGTCGTTCAGTTAGTCAGTTAGTTAGCACAGGAAATCATAAACGAATGAAACAAAACGATCACCGGAAGCACCTGGAACATTGTTTGGACCGATGATGGACCTTTTATGTATATTTATTGTCTCAGATACATATTTTGCAAGTGAAAGTATATCTTCATTTTCTGTCATCAGTATGCCGAACAAATCTTTTCTCTGCGCTGGAGCTGTATTGAATAGGGTACAGTTTTTTTTGCAATTCGTCGTATCTTTTGCAGTTGAATATGAAATGGTTCCCATCTTCTGAGAGAGAGAGAAAGAGAGAGAGAGAGAGAGAGAGAGAGAGAGAGAGAGACTCGGGGTTATTGACCAGTGCGGTACGGACGACAGAGCACTCTTGCTTCCCTGTGCTCATCAGAAGTCTTTTCTTGGCCAGTTCCAGCTCCATATTATCATTATTGTGAGAAGAAGAAAAAGAAGCAGAAGAAGAAGAGGAAATCGGATGATGAAAGGAAGACGCACGCACGCACGCGGCGTAGAAACAGAGATAACACATGAGCAAATAGAGACAATATGCATTTTAATGCAAATAAGAAAATGCACCTGAGCATAAATTATAATACCAACATGAATATCCCAACATTTGTGTTCTTTCAGGAGGAGTATCCAATTATCAAGATGATCAAACAGCTGTTTTCTGATGAGATCACGAGGTACCTGATTATTGTCTTCAATTGGTTGGATTTTTTCGAGGGCAAGGACGAGGAAGAGTCCTGTGGTAAGCATCATCCCCACCCTACAGTCATTTGTTTTCCCTTCTTTACACCACAGTTTGGATTATATAAATCCCCTTCAGTGCCGCGGGGGGGGGGGGGGGGGACAGTAGAAAGTGGTATTTCAGGTCATAAAACATTATCCAAGCCAATAAGCCAAAAACTGAGAAAATGGTCTGTAGATATATCACTCTAGATAAACTGTGTGACTTTTCAGCCTTCCAGAGCTATTTCCCATTTTCTGGTGAAGTCTTCAGTGATTATTGATGTCATTATGCGCATACGTAATATGTTGATGGCAGTCAAGGGGTTTTAACTTGGTAGGCCACATGAATGTTTGGCAAAATCTTCAGGGAGTGGGGGGTTGGGATGGAGACAAAAATACAGTGGCTGCGCTTTATTTGTTCTTTCACTTGTCTATTTGTTTTACTTTCATGCATTTTTAAATTTCTGTTAGGGGTTCAATGCTAGGCTTATATCAGAGATTGACACAAGTTTACAATGATTTATTGGGCCAACAGGAAAGTAAGAGCTGTGTGGTCAGAAGTTGCTCTATTGCAGTGTGAATTCTATTACAGTTTAGTCTTTTGTGGAGGACTGTGTCTCTCAAACTAGGAGGCGATATTGCGTTTGCTTTTCGTGCTGCAGCCTTTGGGCATGTTGGCATTTAGAGACCATTTCGACGCGGACTGTCATAAAGATTGAATTTATACTCTCCACACATTGCGTTCACGCTTTCTCTAGTGGTTCACATGTCTTTCTGATCTGTTCACTGTTCACATTCCAACATGACAACTACGTTCATCATCAGACAGTCACATTCTCCAAATCCCTCTGCCATGACTATGTCGTTCGGTCAAGGATCCTTCGTATTCACCGCCCCTGTCCAGTGGAACTCCTTGCCATGCGAATTAAGACACTCACAGTCCATTTCCACCCTAAAACCAACCTCAAGACTCATGTCTTTAAAACTGCCTTCAATTGACCTTCTGATGCCTGCGACAGTGTGGTTTTCGGTGTGTGTTGTCACGACGTTGCTCGGAGGGGATGGAGGGAAAGTATGACAGCTATTTGGGTGTTTTGCATTGTTTGGGCTTTGCAATGAACGCGACTGGTTTTGGATGTTGTGTGCTTAAATTGGAACTATTGTGACTGTAAAGCACTAAGAGCAGAGTCATTTGATTTGGCACAAAATGAATTATTACTCATATCCTGCCATACCGACAGCGGTCAACGGGAGACATTTAAATAATGTTGATCAACACCCATGATTGAAACCCCTTGTTGCCATTCCCACCATGGTTAGACGCAGCGTCAGACAGTGCTTTTGATCAGCACAGCATGCACTGGACATGCAACACCTACCAAAACAAAATGGCAGAAAAAGACCAAGTGGTTGAAACTTTAAAAAAGAAATAAAGAAATTAAATTTGAAAATCGCGCATAATTTTTTGTTTTGGTTTCTTGTAACTGACTCACTTGTGTAAATTTCATATTATGTTGGGTTATTGCCTGATTTCCCTTTTCACTTTTTTTAACAGTTTCTTCTGGATCGATATTTACGGTCTTTAAGTGCTGTTATGGTCATGTGTTGTCGGCTATAGGCAATAAAGATCAGATGGTAATCCACCCCGCCTCCCTGTTCATTTCTTTCAAATTTTGCAGAAGCTCTGAGCCAACGCCTCCATGACGACATCAACGAGATCAAAGACTTGATCGACGAGGCTGAAGGCCGCTATTTCGGAATGAACAACAAGGCATCAAGTGATGAGAGGGACACACAGGCCAAGGACCTCATTCAGATGATGCAGGTATTATTCACATTGTCAGGTGCACGCCTTTGCCTTTGCTGAAAGGGTTTAATTGGTGTAACGGACTGGAATGACCCCCTTCTCATTCCCACGCTCGGGGTAGATTTGGTATAGTTTCGAACTTACCACCCGGGCGTAAATCTATATACGACCCCTATCCCATATCAGATCCAGCCCTTTTTGATCTACCTACTTTTTTGAAGAATACACCAGAATGCACAATATATATATATATATATATATATATATATATATATATATATATATATATATATATATCTCGAGAGGGAGAGAGAGATACACAAAACACTTGTTGATATCAAACAATTTAACTTCTTCGACATATTGTGCTGCACAGTTCATTGTGTTGAATGTCAGTGAACGGTGTGGACATATCAATGGTGATTTGTAAGCGGAAGAGATCATGTAACATTCAAGGGATCAGATGCAAAAGTCTGAAGGTAACTGAAAGCAAGCCGAGCTGCCACAGTGGCGTGCACGGCCACCATTTGCGGCAAAATGCGGGCACACTTTTTTTTTTTTTTTCTTTTTTTTAACTCATTCTTACTTGTTGAAGGGGGAGGAGGCCCCTCGATGAGGCTCTCACCGTGACACACGTGCTCCTTGACTGTTGGGATCTGCATGACGTTAGACACAGACGTTACACGGCGGTTTCTCTAAAGACTGTTTCGTGATGTTCCTCCGTGGACGCTGATGGACGTCTTGAAAGTAGTGAACATTTTTAATCAGATGTGAAGGTTTTAAACTATGGAAGGTTTTTAAACATTGAGTGGAAAGCTTAAAGCGGTGACTAGTTTTTATTGTATTTTTCCACCCTTGACTTGAAGTAGGCATTAACGTGTCAATATCCTTGAGATGGCCTTTGTAGTCAGTGAGGCTCTAAGCACTATGATTTGATTTGATAGGCGTTTTAGTGTCTCCGCTTGGATCATACCATCTTGTGTAGTGCCTGTTGAGGCAGCTGATTCCACGTCAGAACCAAGCCGTGTCCGCTGCATTAAAGTCCAGGAGTGTCCCTCACCTTGCAATTTCATTTTCACTTTCTCAAGGAAGCGCCACTGCATTCAGACAAATCCACATACGCTTCGCCACATCTGCAGATGCCTGACCAGCAGTATAATCCGACGCGCTTAGTCAGGCCTTGAGTGCATACTTATAATTATATTTGTGTACCTATCAGAGTGGACTTCTTCTACAGAATTTTGCCAGAGGACAACACTGTCATTGAAATGGGTTCTTTTTCAGTGCGTCAAGTGCGTGGTGCACACGGCCTTGGTTTATTGTCTCATCCGAAAGACTAGATGCTCAGTTTGATTTTCCAGTCAAACTTGGGAGAAAGGGCGAGAGCAGGATTCAAACCCACACCCTCACGGACTCTCTGTATTGGCAGCTGGGCGTCTTAACCATTCTGCTGCCGTCCTCCCACGTTGCAACAGTGTGCAATCAAGCTCATCCCAAACATGCACAGTGGGAGCAGTACCCGGTGAAAGCGATGGGCAGGGTAACGGGGATGTTATACTGCTGCAGACACTGGGTTGCTGTGACTATAACTTTCACACATTTACTCTTCACACACAGTCCACTACAGAAGCACGTGAAACCAAAGCTCAGAGTAGATTCAATAAACCACTTGTAAAAATGAACCTGGGGAGGATTTACTCATTTTGAGGAAACGAAGAATCTGCAAGCTTTGAACTGTGTTAATGGCGACACTTAATGTCAAATTCGTCTTTGAGTATCACCCCATGTATTTAGCCCGCTCATGTTTCATTTTCACTCCTCCAGTAACAAAATTGGGGGCTACAACTGGATTCCAATGGACATTCATAGCGATTGTTTTCAACATTAAATATTTGATTGTCTTCTTCGAGGTGAACTTGTCAAACTCATGTGTTTAAGAAGAGCTAGAAAGATATTGAAGCGTGGTTTATTGTATTGTATTATTGCATTGTATTACTTCTTTTTGTCACTTCAGATTTCTCTGTGTGAAATTCGGGCTGTTCTCCCCAGGGAGAGTGCGTCGCTGAACTGAGAGTACCACTCTTTTTTTCTTTTTTTTTTGTATTTTTTCCTGCCTGCAGTGGGTTTTTTTTATGTTTTCCTATCGAAGTGAATTTTTCCACATATTTTGCCAGGGACAACCGTTTTGTTGCCATGGGTTCTTTTACGTGCGCTAAGTGCATGCTGCACATGGGACTCAATTATCATCTCATCTGAATGACTAGCGTCCAGTCCACCACTCACGTTCTAGTGGAGGGGGAGAAAATACCAGCGACTCTGCTGGGATTTGAACTATTGTGCTCAGATTCTCTCATTTCCTAGGCAGACGCATTACCTGTAGGCCATCACTCCACACAGAAGACAGACATAAACACAAAACATGTGTTGATATCAAACAATTCACGTTTTTCAACATATTGTGCTCCACAGTTCATTGTGTTGAATGTCATTGATAGGATTTTTTTCGTTTTCTGCTGTTAGGTTCTTTCTTGTCCCAGTCCATCCTTGTCTCAATCTGGTGTTCATTTCGTTCTGTCTTGTCCCAGTCCATCCTATCTGGTGTTCATTTCGTTCTGTCTTGTCCCAGTCCATCTGGTGTTCGTTTCGTTCTGTCTTGTCCCAGTCCATCCTATCTGGTGCTCATTTCGTTCTGTCTTGTCCCAGTCCATCCTATCTGGTGTCCATTTCGTTCTGTCTTGTCCCAGTCCATCCTATCTGGTGTTCGTTTCGTTCTGTCTTGTCCCAGTCCATCCTATCTGGTGTTCGTTTCGTTCTGTCTTGTCCCAGTCCATCCTATCTGGTGTTCGTTTTGTTCTGTCTTGTCCCAGTCCATCCTATCTGGTGTTCATTTCGTTGTCTTGTCCCTGTCCATCCTATCTGGTGTTCATTTCGTTTTGTCGAGTCCCGCCTCATGTGGTTTACTGTGGTTTCACACCCTCTTTCTCTTCTCATGTGATTCTAGGAACTAGTGAGAAGGAACCAGCGTGAGTGCTACAAGACAGACATGACGGAGCAGTTCGAGCTGAACGTGAAGGAACTTGTGAGGCGTAAGCTGGCAACAAACGAATGATCCAGACCCAAGTAACAGCCAACGTGAAGAGAGCATCATGGGAAAGAGACAGTGACACAAGAACGAGGTCATCTGATCAAGAACAAGCTCCCATCCAACCTGGTGTTTCTGAAGAAGGCCTTCCTGTGGACCCTCACAGCAATCCTACTCTGTTCCTGTGACTTACATTAGCTCATTCTGTTCCTTCCGATAAGATGATTTGATAGCATCACCGTTGAGCATGATCTCCAGCAAGGCCACTACACAGAATTTGATCAAAAATCTTCTCAAACTGATCAACGTTCTCCTCAAGACGTGATCGTTCATTGACTGGTGCTATTAATTGGTAACTGTGCATCAAAGTACGTGGACCTTCAAAGACATGCCAAACGATCCAGCAGCGTGTGTTTCAGTTATGTCTAGCTGTGCTCACTGGTGCTTTCTGGCTCATTAGCCATCCAGTGACAGCATCAAAGGCCTAGGTATCGTGTTAGTGTCAATGACAGCCCCCACCCCACGCCCACCCCCCGGCCAGATTTCTGCAGAAAAGTTGATAAGCCTAGTTCAGCTATATCGTCAAATACTAACATTCTGTCATCTGTTTTGGCGTGGCAGCTTTGGTGTGAAATGTACAAACGCACTGAGCATGAATGACGACGTTTGTCACCAGATAACATGAGTGATAAAGGACTAACTGTGCTCTGTGAACAGCGAGTTACACGAAAAACAAATATGAATGCAAGTGTCATGACTTCTGGAAGATGTCACAGAAATTATACGTGTGTGTGTGTGTGTGTGTGTGTGTGTGTGGAATAGGTAGGTAGACACAGAATGGAAAGTTCAGATTTGCTATTTTTTAAATGAAATTTGTTTTACCACTTTTGTATGATGTTTCCGCTCAATGTTTTGATGACTTTGTATTGACTTTACCATCATATATCCATATTTAACCAACATAATATGCATGCGTGTTTGCTTAAGTGCATATGTGACAATTGTGTTTAGTGGGGTTGTAAAACTGTTTAGTGATTTTTAACTATAGTTCTCATATTCCCCATACATCAATTCTTATGGTAAGTGTATGTTGATCCTGTGCATTTCCATGGACAATCTGAAATCGGTCAATTAGCGGCCACAATGACGACCTCTATGTACAATTTCCTGTGGAAGTGGAAGGAGTGTTATTTATTACTGTGTTTTGACAGTCGACTGTCGAAATAAATTGTGACATGTGTGGAGTGCCTTTTTCTGATCGATTCGATCTGACCGACTTGAAACCTGTACGAATATGTTAACACATTCTTTGCAAAGGCCAAGAAAACAATGTAGACATATTCGCCATGTGAAGAAAAGGCAGCTGAAAAATGCTTGTTGGATAATTTGATAGCGTCTGTTCATGAATGAAAAGGAGCACAGGGAATATATTTTTAGAATTTCGTTGAACAAGAGGCAAATCTAAAACTACTTGTTTGCAGATGGTTGTTGAAAAGACAGATTTACAGATTTTGTAATTCAGTTTTCAATATTTATAAATGAATTACGGTGAACTGCCATTAGAAGTAACAGACCAAGGAAGACATGCTGCAAGATCCAAAGTAGATTTCATGGAACTGTTTTTTATCATTACTTGCTGATGATATCATCTTGCCCTCTCAGAAATAGTTATTGGTCCAGAGATGCACCGACATAGCTTGACAAATCGAACTACTAAATTGTATTTTGATATATGAATCCGTGTAAAAAGCAATATTATTGTGCTTTTGTTGTTGTTGTTTGTTTGTATTTTGGTTGGGTTTTTTTTTAATAGAAAAGGGAATTATTTGGCAGCAAGGGAAAGGTAAATGTAAGCTGACATCACATTGTTGATACCTACAGATATCTCGGAACTGTTTTCACTGCTCATTGGAGTTTTGTAGCTGCATGCAGTGTCTTTCTCGCAGAGAAAACAACACATTATTACCCGTCACGAAGAAACTGTTTTTGCTGAGCAATTTATTCTCTGAGCATTTTCATTATACTCAGATGCAACTCATCGTTCACCATGGTTCGTAATTCTGGAGTTCAGCTATGACTGCTATTGTACATTGTGAATCTGTTCACTTATTTGTTCTAAAAAAAAATATGGTGGAATAGAAATGACAGTACCATATGATTTGGTTTATGGTGAAACAAAGACTTAACAGATATCATATCTATTTAAATACTGCAGTAAGCTGTGCTCGTTATTTTTATTGTTATTTTTTTTAATGAATAGGAAACGTTTTCTGAACTCTTTTCATCAACGATTAATATCCTGTTGGTAACACAACTGAGAAGATAAATATCCAGTAAAGTGGAAAAAAAAACTTGACTCAGGACTGACACATGTGCACACTCAGTGAATACTTTCTTTTCTTTCCAATATTGGAATATATTTTGACTTCTTTTTTTTAAATATAAGATTTAGATTTGGTATTTTTGGAATCAGTATGAACAATCACCCCTATAGAATGTGCAGTAATTAGTAACGTTGAGTCATTGATCTGAGAAAACAAAAGAACACGAAATTCGTTGTTGTTTTTTCTCCAGAAGTGCCTCTATTTGGAGAAGTTTGTATTTGTATTTCTTTTTATCACAACAGATTTCTCTGTATGATATTCGGGCACCTCTCCCCGGGGAGAGCGCGTCGCTACACTAAAGCGCCACCCTTTCTTTTTTTCCCTGCGTGCAGTTTTATTTGTTTTTCCTATCGAAGCGGATTTTCTACAGAATTTTGCCAGGAACAACCCTTTTGTTGCCGTGGGTTCTTTTCCGTGCGCTAAGTGCATGCTGCACACGGGACCTCGGTTTATCGTCTCATCCGAATGACTAGCGTCCAGCCCACCACTCAAGTTCTAGTAGATGGGGAGAAAATATCGGCGGCTGAGCCGTGATTCGAACCAGCGCGCTCAGATTCTCTCGCTTCCTAGGCGGACGCGTTTGTTGAACTTCCGATTATTGCTGACATTATGCTGCTGATGGTATTACTCACAACCCGGCTTTTGTTGGTGTGTGTGTGTGTGTGTGTGTGTGTGTGTGTGTGTGTGTTGGGGGCAGGCGGTGGTGTACTTTTTTAGACAAAGTGGAGAGATTTGCTCGGTTGCAACAGAAATACACAAATATAATTGCATGTTCGTTAATAAGAGTTGGTAACTGAAGCAACCATGTGTTTGGCACACAGTCTTTGTTCCATTGAGTGCCTTGAGAGTTGTTGAGCTGGATGGAGCTTCTTGTGTTTTTCATCACATTGGGGAATGTGTATTAACTGGATACTGAGTGTTTGTCATGTGGGCCCTTCGTGACAGAAAGGCTCAGATTATGTGTGGATACCGTGCTGGACTTTGGATAGTCGTGCATGTGTCCCAGGCTTGCTGTTTCCTGCTTTTTGTAGAATACAATAGAATAGAATATGTCTTTATTACCAAGTGTACCGAGGTCACAAGGAATATTGGGGGGGTGTGGGTGGGGGTGGGGATATTACATAACAAGGCACGAACATAAATCGAAAATCATACACAAACACAGATACAATAGAAATTAGGATACATACAAGTGCATATCAATATAAAAACTTGTGCATACTCACACATGCACGCACTGCACACACACACACACACACACACACACACATGCACGCACATACACACACACATTCTCTCTCTCTCTCTCTCTCTCTCTCTCTCACACACACACACACACACACACACACACACATATACACACATTTGAACAGAAGTCGCATGTTACATGTGGATGGGGATGATGACTAGATCTTAAGGCAGATAGTTGTTAATTGCACAATTCTATTTATAATACTGGATTTGTATGGGTTTATAGCACGTTATTAAAATCACTTCAAGTGCCCATGCTCGTGATCCGAGTGCGTGTGTCTGCACCAACACATCTGTCTTGACCTGATTTTGAATCTGATCCTACAAGTAACCTTTCTCCTTTTCAAACACACACACACACACACACACACACACACACGCGAGCAGACACACACGCACGCACACACACACACACACACACACACACACACACACACACTGACACTGACAAACACACACACACACACACACACACACACACACACACATACACACACAATCAAAACAAAAACAAACAAGCGAAAAGTCTATCACTATCACTCTCATACACACAGACACACATACACAAACACAGACACAATCAAAACAAAAACAACAACAAAACTCTCTCTCTCTTTCTCTCTCTCTCTCTCTCACGCACACACACACACACACACACACACACACACACACACACTGACAGACACAAAGCTCTCTGCTGTACTGTCACAGTGTGAACCTGGCGTCTCTGTGTGTGAGTGAGAGAGAGAGAGACTTTTTTTCAGAAATAGACAGCTGCTTGGAACTCCACTGTTTTTCAGAAATGACCTGATCCTCGCAACACCCCTGTTTTACAGAAATGGACTGGTCCTGAGAACAGCCCCTCTCTCTCTCTCTCTCCGAAACGGACTTGCCATGCCAGCCCACGTTTCCACCTCCTCTCTTCAAATCCCCCCCCCCCCCCCCCCCCCCCCCCCCCACCCCCTTTTTTTGTCATTGTCTATGAGTTTCAGTTTCAGTTTCAGCAAGGCAGGTGCCTGACCAGCAGCATAACCCAACGCGCTACTGAGGCATTGAGTGCGTGCATACACATTAGTGGAGTGATGGCCTAGAGGTAACGCGTCCGCATAGGAAGCGAGAGAATCTGAGCGCGCTGGTTCGAATCACGGATCAGCCGCCGATATTTTCTCCCCCTCCACTAGACCTTGAGTGATGGGCTGGACGCTAGTCATTCGGATGAGACGATAAACCGAGGTCCCGTGTGCAGCATGCACTTAGCGCACGTAAAAGAACCCACGGCAACAAAAGGGTTGTTCCTGGCAAAATTCTGTAGAAAAACCCACTTCGATTGGAAAAAGCAAATAAAACTGCATGCAGGATAAAATACCAAAAAAAAAAAAATTGGGTGGCGTTGTACTGTAGCGAAGCGCTCTCCCTGTGGAGAGCAGCCCGAATTTCACACAGAGAAATCTGTTGTGATAAAAAGAAATACAAATACAAATATTAATTTCATATTCCTGTGATAGCGGATGCGGATTTCTTTCACAGAATTCTGTCCGAGGACAACACTCTCCTTGCCATGGGCTCTTTTCAGTGCGCCGTGTATGTGTGTCAAGTTGTACATGGGACCTCGGTTTATCGTCCCGTCTGAATGACTAGACGCTCAGTTTGATTTCCCAGTCAGTTTCAGTTTCAGTTTCAGTAGCTCAAGGAGGCGTCACTGCGTTCGGACAAATCCATATACGCTACACCACATCTGCCAAGCAGATGCCTGACCAGCAGCGTAAACCAACGCGCTTAGTCAGGCCTTGAAAAAAAAAAGTATATATATATATATATATATATATATATATATATATATATAGATAGATAGATAGATAGATAAGCGTACATACATAAATAAATAAATAATAATTATGATATAAAAAAAAAGAAAATAAAGAGATAGTAGTAATGAAAATAATGATAAAATAATAATAATAATAAATAAATAATTAAATAAATAAGACAACAATGATGATAAATAAGCAAATAAATATAAAACATGAAGACACACATTCACACATACACCCACACATGCATAACAGATATGCCCCCAAAACGCAGTTTCACAGATATGAAAGCACAGTCAAATACATATAAACGTACATGAGCTCCAACACACACACA
The DNA here is from genome assembly GCF_041734735.1 of Babylonia areolata. Classification (NCBI taxonomy): domain Eukaryota; kingdom Metazoa; phylum Mollusca; class Gastropoda; order Neogastropoda; family Buccinidae; genus Babylonia; species Babylonia areolata. Next base: position 19,602,148 of record NC_134892.1, read on the forward strand.
CACACACACACACACACCACAAATTTCCCTGCACCTCCTCTACCCCCTCCTCCACACACTCATTTCTAGTCTATGTATCGCAGCTTCCACGGCACACACACACACACACACACACACACACACACACACACACACACACAAACACGCACACACACACACACACACACACACACACAGATGAACACTTACTTGTACAAACACACACACACACGCCCATATCTCCCACCCCCAACCCCACACACATATATACAAAGATATATATATAATATATACGTTCCAATATCCTGATGCTCCCACAGTGTAGGCATGCATACACTCACATACCTCATCCTCTATCTCACCTCCTCCCTGCACCCCCACCTCCCCCTCACACACACACAACACACACACACACACACACACACAACACACACACATGTACAGAACTCTCCTGACACTTGTGTACACTTACACTCTCACGCATGCACAAACGCACTCAAAAACACAGACCCACACATACACACAAACACACAGATACACACACGCACAGAGGCTGCCACTGATTGGCCGCAAGAGGGATGGGAAAAGATCTCTGATGCCAAGAACGTGGCGTCTAGTGTGTTGCTCAGTCTATTGTATTTGGAAAAGCCCACAGAGACTCTGTTCCGTTTTGAAGAAATTTGCGCAATGTTGGTTTGGAAATGATGCCGATATTTGTTTGATTTGCAAAGCATCGTGCTCTACCTTTCATGCTAGACTTACGGCCGCTCCCTCTCTCTGCTTTTATTTCTTTGAGGCGATCGATGGTGTGATGGCCTTGTACCTGTTCTTTTTGATATTCTTTGACTTTTCTGAGGATTTCCGATTTTCCTAGATGTATGCCGCTCGTTGGTGTTGCGTTACCAGCAAGTCTGTCAGCTCGCTCAAACTTGAGAGAAATGGATTCGAACCCAGATCTTCGTGGACCATGTATTAGCAGATTAGCGTCTTTACCATTCTGCCAGCTTCCTCAAATTCTCTCACTGACAAAAGCAAAAGCACATTTAATATGTATGGAGAAAGTATAGGGTATAAAAAAAAGGTTTGACTGCCTGGGTTCTTTCAAAACAGGATACAAAACACAAGTTTTTTCCTCTTGTGTTTTGTATCCTGTATTGAGAAAGTTAAAAGCATATCGTGATGCTTGTATATATGTGAATTTTTTTTTTTTTATCACGACATAAAAAAAAATTAAAAAAACAAAAAAAATGAGCGTACAATTCTTCCACCAGGTTAAGTTTCGAATCACATTCTTTTGTACAACACGCTTGGACCAAAGTTTGTATGTGACAGATATGAAGAAGATTTAAACACGCTGAAAGGTTGTGTGTGTGTGTGTGTGTGTGTGAAAGAGAAAGAAGGAGACAGACAGACATGGAGAGACACACAGAGAGATACAGGCAGAGAGACAGACAAATATTAGTCACGGACTGTCCTTCCGATTTCTCCTCAGAGAGAGGGGACACACACACACACACACACACACACACACACAGAGATGGGGGAGAGAGCTGTTTGCTGTGTGTCTGAAATCACAGCTAATGTCCATGGCCAATGCTATCGAAAACACTCTCAATGTACATTTTTCAAAATGTTTGACGATCTAATAAATACAGCCTATCGAAAACGAGCAAATACATATTATGCAAAATCATTCCAATTTTAATGTTATGAAGAAGTACGAAAAATTTGCGATTGGAGAATGGGATAGATTTCCCATTGATATCGATGCAGGCTTATGTACGGTTTATGAACTATGGGCACTAATTCATCCTGTGACTGATAACCATAACGAGGATATGATGTCACCCATGCATCATCACAATGGACGACATATCTGGGGTACTCAAGTAAGGGCTATATTATGTAAAACTGGATTCGAGTATGTATGGGCAATGCAAAATGTGGATAATATTCAGTGTTTTCAAAGGATATTCAAGGACATACTAGGAGATGATTTTCGCAAGTGCTGGCATGGATCTGTTGTGAACGATGTTATTTATACCGTCCAGAAATTTTTAGAGCTATTACACATGTCAGCTAGACAATCACGAGCATCGTCGAGTTTTGTGCCGGATTCAGCCAATTTGTCTTCCACTTGATGAAATTCCTCTCTTTTAAAAAAAATGTTTCTCAGGTCCAAATTGTAAGTACTGTAAGGTATTATAATCGCATTTCAGCATCCTAAATTCAGCTCCAGGAATTTAGGATGCTAAAGTACGACATTACCGTATTGTAATTTGCATAGCACTGAAGATCATGTACATTTTTCTTCTTTGCCCCAGACATGAAACGCTTCGTCAAAATATATTATCGCAGTTTGATCATGTTCAGTTGCTGCGAGTAAACCTTAGTGGGAAGTTAGCTTTGAACAAGTTGAAGGCTGCACTGTACATCTGTTGATCTTTGAAAGTCAGATGCAATATTTAATGTTTGAAGAGTATGCTTAGCTCGTGCTAATTTCACTTCTATCCTCATGGACCAGATGGCCTGAAAAGACAGACTCAAAATTAGAAGTAGTAGTAGTAGTAGTAGTGGTAGAAGTAGGAGTAGGAGAAGAAGTAGCTGTAGTACACACACGCACACACTCAGAAATGCATTCTAATTTTCAGGGTGTTTATTGACAGAACAGAGGCATCTATATAAAAACAAAACGTACTAAAGTCATCTACCAATGCAATCAGCAAAGGAGAAAGAAAATGTTCATTTGCTTTCCTCTGGCACCTTAGAATTCAACTGAATTTAAGGACAATCTTGGCCCGGAATGTACTTTATAATATATATATATATATATATATATATATATATATATATATATATAGTGTGTGTGTGTGTGTGTGTGTGTGTGTGTGTGTGTGTGTGTGAAAACAAATAAAACAAAGTTTTAATACATGAATGAACTTTCGCCAAAATCAGCGTGGCAAAATAGCATGATGTGCTTGTCTTCCCGTTAAAAGTATTTTTATTGTGAGCAGCCTCGGTACATTTAACTGATTTCGTTTCTGCTTCTCACAGTTATATTTTCCTTCTGTTTCGGAACAGCTGTATGTACAGCAAATCAAAACAAAATGTGTCCACACGAACATTAAGGAAAAGCATTATTTTCAGTTCATATAACACAAGCAAATCGTAACGAAATATGTCCACACAAACATCAAGGGAAAACATTATTTTCAGCTCATATAACAACGTGCGGCCTATGTGTCTCTGGTCCAAAGATTTCATGACAACAATCAAATTTTATATATATGTATCAGTACGACTGCTCATAATCATACTGTGCACAAAAGAAATAATCCGACTTGACAGGATCAGACTGTACCTGAAACAAATCGGCGAAAAGGAAACGTTCACTTCGTGTACAGTCAGTGAATTCAAAATGTGACGGGGAGGGATGGCAGCTACTCCACTCGCTTTCGTATCACTGCAACAATATATGTACAAGTAATAATGAGAAATATTGTAAAGCAAAACCCTACACTGTAAAGCAAAACCCCAACACCAATTAAAAATTGCAAGAGGTGCATGTGATGGGAATCCCTGCCAACAATCAACATCGACGCAGACACCAATCAATGTACAATTCATGTTAAAACCCATTCCACTCTGCATGCCTGCTACAACACACCCCTGGACCAGCACTGCATGAGACCACTGCAGAAAAAACAGGGTGGTTCACAAAAACGGCGAAAATCGATGAAAGATTTGTTGATTGAATCAGCTGAACAAAGCTTCGTTTTCATGCTTCCCGAATCCGTGAACGGTTCAGTTTAGAACGCCAACTGTACCAAGCAAGACTAAACGAAATTAGAACAGTGTGTTGGTACGAGAATACACGTACCTGGTCCACAGGGGGAGTGATCGTGGTATGAGTTAACTCGTACTTGGAGTAGAATGTGTAGCGTATATGGATTTGTCCGAACGCAGTGACGCCTCCTTGAGCTACTGAAACTGAAACTGAAACTGGAATAGAATGAGTTAACAGAAATGACAGGTGCCTCACATAGCTTTCATATGATTAGATATGGATTTGATCTTCTAACTATATTTCACATCAAAAACACTTTTTGTCAATGTTAGGGATAAAAGGCGGAGCGAACGATTAATATAATAACAATAATAATAATAATATGTATTAAAAAAAAACCAACACGGCTACGTCCGACAGCATTCTTGCATAGTGCTCTTCTGTTGTGTGCCCTGAAGAATGACATTTTCACCAGCGTGAAAGTTTTCCAGAAACTAACACTGATCCCCTTTTTTCCGATTCAACACTGCTCCTGAAAAATCGACAGAACCCCGTTTTTTCATTGGTCTTCTTCTTCTTCTTCGTTCGTAGGCTGCAACTCCCGCGTTTACTCGTAAGTACACCACAAAACACAGACCAAGAAAGAAAAACCAGGAATCGAAAAATTAACCAATAAAACATACAGCATCCCATACATTCATTTTACACAAAAGGAGTAAAACCGACCCGTCCAGTTCACATCCAAGCTACAGACTCCAAGAAAAGTGGCTGCATTTGACTTTCAGTCAGACAAGAGATAAGGAATATGAATACTTCCTACACCAACATACAGCCCACTCATTGTAACAATAATAATAATGATAGTGTTTATATAGCGCTGAATCTTGTGCAGAGACAAATCTAAGCACTTTCACACCAGTCATTCACACACATGCAGAACTCGAAAACTGAAGACGAGGAAGGGGGGGGAGGCTATCTTGTACAACAATACCAGGTACATTAGAGCTGAACAGGGTACTAGCATAGTATGAAGTACAAACAAACAAAGCCAAAAGTGTAAGCTATGAAAAGAATATACGCATCAGCTCAAATAATCTGAATTCTCTGATGTTGCTTCCAGATAGCTTCTGACGAAGGCATGGACCAAGGGTAAGCCATAACACCACACAGGTATATATTTTTTTTCTCAGTTAATTAATGACAGTATGTTGTACGTTTCTACAGTACAAACTTTCCACATAAATATAATTGCATTTAAGTCGCATCATCATCATGTGTGTGTGTGTGTGTGTGTGTGTGTGTGTGTGCACGATAAAACTATCACCTCCAAAGACAACTTTAGTATGACTGATGATAATTTAAGACTTCATCAAACTTCATCATGTCCTCTTTGACAAAATCCAATATCACACCAATTCCTCATGATTTCATCAATATTGATATCGTATTGACACGTGGGCATAACCTTTACCGTGATACAGGTCTTAGAAAATGATCACCAGGAATTGCTTGGTGGATGTTGTTTCTTTTTTACAGCGCTCACACTTGTACTTTGTACACATATTGTCCATTCTCTGCATTAGTTACAACGTGTTCACATGTTTTTGTTGTTGTCGTTTCTAAGCTTATTTCAGGAAGCATTGTTTCAGGTGCGTGTGATGGTATGACTTGTTCACGTGTTATTTGCAGTTGGATCATTATATACTTTGCAGCATGAATCAGCAAGTCTAGATTTTTGACGAACTTTATTTTCTCCTGCCCTTATTATTTGCAGCTTCGTTAAAACATGTTGTAGTTGCAAAATGGCCTATTCTTTAGAACCAGCCGCTCCTAATTTCTAGTTAATTCTCTCTGTTTTGAATAGCACTTGGAACCTTGCTTTGCTGAGAGTGGACGTCACGCTCTCAGATGATGGAACACCAGGGCTGTTCTGTTTCCTCTTCAAACGACCGTGCCACGACTGTTGTCATCTCCATGCCGTGAGTTGTTTCTTCTGAATGGGATGTGTCTGGAAACTGTAACCATGAAATGACATGTTTAGGGCATTCTGTACAGCTACACTATGGTAACCATGAAATGTCATGTTCAGAACTTTCTTCTGTACAGCTACACTATGGTAACCATTGACCACACTATGGTAACCATGATATGTCATGTTTAGGACCTTCTGTACAGCCACACTATGGTAACCATGAAATGTCATGTTTAGTCCCTTATTCTGTACAGCTACACTACGGTAACCATGAAGTGTCATGCTTAGGACATTCTGTACAGCTACACAATGGTAACCATGAAATGTCATGTTTAGGACCTTCTTCTGTACAGCTACACAATGGTAACCATGGTATGTCATGTTTGTGACCTTCTTCTGTACAGCTACACAATGGTAACCATGAAATGTCATGTTTAGGACCCTCTGTACAGCTACACTATGGTAACCATGAAGTGTCATGTTTAGGACGTTCTTCTGTACAGCTTCACTATGGTAACCATGAAATATCACGTTTAGGACCTTGTTCTGTACAGCTACACAATGGTAACCACGAAATGACATGTTTAGTACCTTGTACCCTCTGTACAGCTACACTATGGTAACCATGATATGTCATGTTTAGGACCTTCTGTACAATCGCACTATGGTAACCATGAAATGTCATGTTTAGTACCTTGTTCTGTACAGCTACACTATGGTAACCATGAAATGTCATGATTAGGACATTCTGTACAGCTACACTATGGTAACCATGAAATGTCATGATTAGGACATTCTGTACAGCTACACTATGGTAACCATGAAATAATTTTTGAAGAACTTCTGTAAAGAGACACTTTCAGGGTGATCGATCATGAAAAGTCATGTTAAGGACTTTCTTTTATACAGTCACGGTACGGTAACCATGAAATATCTGTCTGTCTGTGACCCTTTGCACGGGCATGCTGTGGTCACCATGAAATGTCACGTTGAGATTCCTTTTCTGTACAGGCACATTATTGCAACCCTGAAATGTCATGTTTCGGACCTTCTGCACAGTCTAACTATCAAGGTGATCGGGAGGGATGACAGAAATAGGAGCTAGAACAAGGACAATGACCACAATGAAGTACCAGCTTTCATCCTGCAACCAACATCTACCCAGTTCCAGCAATTACTGTTTCGACTACTGCTAATATTGCTATTGCTACTACTACTACTACACGTTGCTGCTGCTTTTGGGACGATTTCTACCACTATCAATACCACCACCACCACCGCTGTTACTTCTGTTACGACTGCTACTGCTGCTGCGGCTGCTACTATTAAAACTACTGTTGCTGTTGCTTTTGTGAGAATTTTGTTTACCAGTACCACTGTTATTGGTTATTGTTCTGTTTCTGCTATTACCACCACCACTACTATCACTACTGCTACTTCTGCTGTTGCTGCTGATAGAGAGAGAGAGAGAGAGAGAGAGAGAGAGAGGGGAGAGAGAGAGAGAGAAAGAGAAACAGACAACAGCACAAGTCATGCAGTTCCCAAGGAGCCGTATCTTGACCTGGGAATGGCTGACTGATGATCTCATCGTACCTGTGTCTCCTACCTTGGAGATTATGGGCTTCGCGGTTTCCTGGATACGTGTCAGCAAACCTCCTTCATGGGCCTCTGGTTGGTCGGTCCGCTTGTGCGACATTCCTGGTGATAAACAACTACTGGTCAGGCCATGCCAGTCATATCTTGTCACTTCCACACCAAGTCGTTGTCATTACAGGAAACGTCCTTCAAATGTGCAATGCTGTATTTTAAATGTGCATCTGGTTATTTCTGCGACATCCTTTTTCTGGGTGGTATGCCTTGTGTGTGTGTGTGTGTGTGTGTTTGCGAGCGCGCGCGTACATATGCGTACGTCTGTGTCTGTCGATGATGCGCCAGTGCCATAATGAACCACACACACATTTGTCAGAGCATTCTTAACGTTTCCAAGGCTTGGCTTGACCTGCGCGTTGGTCATGGAATAAATATCATGTGCGTCTTGAGATTAGAACCAATATACCAAACCAACCCTCATCACCACCCCATTCTGCTGCCTCTCTCTGTCCATCTCTTTGTCCCTCTCGATCTCTCTCTCTGTGACTGTCACGTTGTTTCCTTTTCCCTTTTTTCCGAACCAGCATGTTCATTTCAGACAAAGCTATGACCTTCGTTGGCTGTCTCGCTCTCTATATGTGTCCCTTTACTCTCTCCTTCATATATCCAAACAGCAATAACCACCAGCACCACCAACAACAAGACAACAAGAAAGGTTTGATCCTGTAAATCCTCAAGCACTGCCGAGGAATCATGCTACTGAATGCAGCCAGAGGCCTTGTGGCGAGAGATTTGAAAGGGACTACCGCTTCGAAAGTATGTAGTACTTCACTCCTTCGTCAACAGAACCATTCCTGATTCTCCAACCACAGCTAAACGCACAAACTCCCGTGTCACAAACACTCTGCAGCTGCCAACAAGAAGCTATCAACACTGAGCCACCAAGATATATATATATGTACACACCAATCACACAACGCGCAAACAACCTTGCGTACAGCCTTGCATGTGTTTATTAGTGCGCGTACACGTGCGCGCGCGCGCGCGTGTATGGATGTATGTATTTGCGTGTGTGTCTGTGTGTGTATGTATATGTGTGCTTATGTCTGTGTCTGCGTGTGTCTCTGTGTGTTTGCAAACGCCCTGTTCTGTGGACTAATATCCAAGTTACCGAAACTCTCTTACCTTTCTCTATGATCATTTTCAAAAGGAAGTCCACAGCATGCCTCGTGTCCTGGTCCGGCTCTTTGCTGTTGACCAAAACGTATCTGTTGTCTGCATCTCTCAGAGGGGTGGCCAGCCACTCACATTTCCTGATCAAACTATGGAAATGTACATCAACCGCATCCTTGAACGTGAAGGCGATGATCACCCGATTGTCGTTGAACGGAGAGTCGTGGCCCCAGAGCCGTTTGATGTCCTCGTAGGCTTTGCCCTCGTCTGACGTGTATCTGACGTCACAGCGGACGGCTAAGAGTATGAAGACAGGCATTGCAGATGCCAGCTCCTTCCATTTTCTGATTTCATGTTGTTTCTTGGCGTCCATAAGATCTCGGATGTCCTGCGTGTCGATCACCTGAGGAATGAAATCAACATGCGGGGATGGAATGAGGGCATTGCGCAACCACTTCGTTCTTTAGTTTAGCGTCTTTCCACTATTAGAGATATAAGACTATGACAACAACAACAACAAGAGAGGCATGGCCTTCAAGACTCACTTGTGATAAATTAAGTCCCCTAGCATTAATTACAGAGTAATTTCCCTTTTTCACTATCTGCACCAAAACGTTTGCAAAATAAATAAAAATTCCATGCTTAGCAAAAGAAGTTCCTGTTTGAACAAAAAATGATAATAATGACTCCTCTTGTTGTTGTGTCAGAATAAGAGGTCAAAGTGCCAAGTTTAGAGAATACAAAAAATATATATATAACAGTAAATGCAGTTTGCATATAATTAGGCTTCTTTTTTAAAAAAAAATTTTGTGCCCATCCCAGAGGTGCAATATTGTTTTAAACAAGACGACTGGAAAGAACTGAATTTTTCCTATTTTTATGCCAAATTTGGTGTCAACTGACAAAGTATTTGCAGAAAAAATGTCAATGTTAAAGTTTACCACAGACACACAGACACACACACGCAAAGACAACCGATCACCGGGTTAAAACATAGACTCACTTTGTTTACACAAGTGAGTCAAAAATGGGAGAGGGGGGGTGAAGTCAGGAAACAGAAAAGGCAGAAAACGACTAAATGTGTAACAACATAAAATTAGCTAAATTTAAAAGTAGCAATTCAATAATGAAAACAATCACTAAAACCATGAACATAAAGTACATTAAAGGTGTGTAGAAATAGGGCTATGGATGAATGTCTTTGACAGTTCGACATTAATAACCTTGTTAGAAATGACATTCCAAAAATCGTCTACAGAAAAGGTATTTTATGAGAAACACTTGTGCAACCATCGGTAACATGTTCATGGCGAATAATGCACAATCAATCAAGCCAGATTTTGCCAAGACTGAACCCAGTTGATTCAAATCCTGTAGCTCAGACACACACCCGACAACAAGCCTACTAAAGGTTAATGCTACCATACTCTTGTACAGCCATCAGGGTAGTGGATTCATATTCAATGTTGTATATTCAGCTCAATATAGAAAGGCGGGGCCCAGTCCTCTCCTTCCGCCATTTTTAACTTCCACGACCAAAGTCAGGCACCAATGGAGTGAGGGAAATCGGAGTAAAATGCTTTTTCCCAAGAACACAAAACCAGTCCCAACCCTGGTCGCTGGTGACACGAGCAATGTTCAACCAATGATGAAAGTACAAATAGTAGCTAAAGACAGCACAGCATCCACAGTCATCTCGTGTGTAATACTAAATCAATGATAAAAAAAAGTACACACACTAGCTAAAGACTGGACACAACAGCCACCAATATGGCCGTGCGTAATATTAATCCACTGATAAAAGTACAAATACAGGTTAAATCCCAGGGTGATTTCAACTCAAACTTTAATCATGTTATGATCCAGTAAATGTTCCACAATCAATCGAAGGAAATGAAATATTTTTTGGAAACAACACCAGTGGCATGTACCTGCTTTATTTGCGTTTTCGCCCATGTTCTTTCTTTTCTGATCAATCCGCCTGAGGTAAAGACCATCATCGAGGCCAAGAAACAGAAGAAGTGGATGCAACAGCGCAAAAGAACAGGCCCATACCAGCCTCTGACAAGGCGGGAACAGGTGTCAGTGTTCAGACTGAGAACAGGCCACAACCACCTAAACCACCACTTACACACTGAATCCTGCACTGGTCACCCAGCACGGTGCCCCTGTAGGACTGGCAGCCAGACAACAGAACATCTGCTGCAGTCCTGCCCCCTCCATGAGGTGCTCAGGAAGAGGTACTGGCCCGACCCAACTCCAGTGACCCAGAAGCTCTACGGTTGTAAGAGGACCTGCAGCGTACAGCTGCCTTCATCACTGGACTTTTAATTTGAGGGTCACGAGTTCGAATCTCGGTAACGGCGCCTGGTGGGTAAAGGGTGGAGATTTTTCCAATCTCTGAAGACAACATAATTATGTGCAGACCTGCTAGTGCCTGAACCTACTTCGTGTGTATACACACGCAGAAGATCAAATACCCAAGTTAAAGATCCTGTAATCCATGTCATCGTTCGATTGGCTATGGAAACAAGAACATACCCAGCATGCACCTCCCATAAAAAAGAAGTATGGCTGCCTACATGGCGGGGTAAATAAACAAAACAGTCATACGCGTAAAATGCTACATATCTGTCTGAGTGAGCATGTTTGCATGCCTGAAATCTGACTGAATGGCACAGGAATCGAATGATGAGCGCCCAATGGCAGCCGTCAATTAGCTCTACCCAGGTAGGTAGTCTGTTGTGCAAATGACCCCGAATTTGTCAAGCACTTAAAGCTTGGTCTCTGACCGCTATACAAGTATCCATATCATTCATTCATTCATCATTGATCACAGAGACTCTGGGGTGTCCAGCTGACGAACAAGAAGGAAAAAAGATGACCAGTCCGCTACACACTGTCAACCTATCGGAACTTCCAGAGATCGGCTGCATGTAGCGCGCAGTTCAGCGACTGTTGTTTGAAAGGTTTGAAGTGTGGGATCCACTTCCCCACATCTTCAGGTTCCTGGAGAAGCCGAAAAGGAATCAAAATAAGATAATAAAGGCGGCTTCCTGAGAGTCGACAATGGTGTTTATGGTCGGTTCGGTGCTTTGAGGTGATTTATTTTAATCAGTTGTAACACTGATCAAAGGCTGATTTATTTTAATCAGTTGTAACACTGATCAAAGGCTGATTTATTTTAATCAGTTGTAACACTGATCAAAGGCTGATTTATTTTAATCAGTTGTAACACTGATCAAAGGCTGATTTATTTTAATCAGTTGTAACACTGATCAAAGGCTGATTTATTTTAATCAGTTGTAACACTGATCAAAGGCTGATTTATTTTAATCAGTTGTAACACTGATCAAAGGCTGATTTATTTTAACCAGCTGTAACACAAATCAAAGGCAGCTTGGAGTCAGAGGTGGTTGAAGGAGCAGAGACTGGTTTCTGCCGACATGTAGAAAACGGAGTGAAGGAAAGAAGCTGAAAAACAGGTGTATATCTATTTGACTTTTTTTTCCGACTGACTGTGGGACGTTCTTTGGATGAAAACATGATGAAACTGTGCGTCAAAAATACACTCGGTGAATCGACACCCAGACAATAGGATTCAACGCATAAAGGGACTGCATACTATCCACCAACGAGAGTGTAACTGGGAGGGGTATCAAGTGTATTTGGCATGGCCAGTCTGGCCACATTGCTACAAGAACTACTTCTACTACTACAATTACTACTACTACTACTACTACCATCATCATCACCATCATCAGCATCTTCCATGACACTACCTTGAACGTTTTGCCCGACGCCTCGATGGTGTAATGGGATGCACAAGTGGTGATGAACGAAGGCCCCCAACCCTCAGGAAACTGGCGCTGCCCACAGAGCAGGTTCCCCACGCTGCTTTTGCCATGGCCCGTTTTGCCGATGATCACCACGGCAAATTCCTTGTTCTCTTGGACCGGCACATCTGGTTCTGCTCCCTCTGAGAACAGATTGGTGAACTATGTGTGCATCGGCTCGCTAGAGAGAGAGAGAGAAAGACAGAGAGAGAGAGAGAGGGAGGCAGAGAGAGCATCAAAGAAAGGGCAGGAAGAGATATACAACCACTGTATGGAAATAAGGTGCAAACGTTGGAAGAGGATGGATTGTTGTTTCTTTTGTGGTCTGTTTGGTTGTATATTTTTCAAATGTAAATAGGGTGCATGCAATATCAATATATGGTCTTCTTATCTCTCTCTGTCCCCATTCCCCTTAGCAGCAATGCAGTGATGCTAACACCTCTTTAATGCTTGGGTACACAGGTCAATAACAGCTGCAGAAATATTTCTTCTTTTAAAAAGCTTCAACTCACCTTGGTTGATCACTCTGTTCAGCTGACGACAGATGTTGTCCAGTTGCTCCATTTTCCCCTCCCCCCTGGCCCTGTTGTTGACCTGAACAAAGCGGTTCTTGGCGTCCTTCAGCACACTCTTCAACTCCTCACACACCATCTCCAGCTCTTCCTCCAGGTCCTCGTCCTGTCGGTCCCCGAACGTGAAGGCCACCATGAGCCGTTTCTGGAAGACAGACCTGTCTCCCCATCGGTCCTGGATCGCCTGGTAGATGTCGTGCTCCTCCTTGGTGTAGCGGACGTCACATCGGACTGTGAGAATGATGACGTCAGGAAGGGAGTTGGTCAGCACTTTCCAGCGATCGACGTGTTGCTGCGCTGTTCTTTTGTCAGCCATCAGGTTGGTGAAATCAGGTGTGTCGATTACCTGTGGAGGTAGCACGTCATGTCAGTGGGTCCACTTTGTGGTGTTAAAAACCCTTGAATGCCCCAGCACGTAGCACTTACGTCCGTAGAGACGTCACTGATGACACCATCAAAAGAAGGGACATAATTATCTTTTGAAGGCTGAAAATTCACATGCTTGATCTGCAGCGGTGTATCTCCAGACCATTTTTGGCTGTTTGTTCTATATATTGATTTCTGACTTGGAACATCTCACATCTCTTTTTACTATTTCCCCGGCAAGTCAAGGGCGTTTTAGATGCTTGATTTAAACGTCAGAGTCAAATCAAGTCAAGTCAATCCAAGTCAACTTCATCTCTCAAGAGAAATGAAGAGAAATAACACATGGTCGTGTAGAACACAACACATACACAGAGAAAACAGCCAGGCAATGTCAGATTTTAATCACTGAATGTGTATATTCTGTTCTACGTTTCTTTGTTTCCATTTATCTATTGATGTAACTGTACATTCATTTACCTAATTACCAATGTATTTGTCTAGTCATTTGTTTACTCATTAACTCTTATTGTTATTCTTCATTTGCATTCATTTACTCTATGCATTTGAGACTGTATTCATTTATTTGTTTATTCATTGGTTGATTCTTTTATCTATTTACTTATTCATTTAATCGTTCATTTGTTTTTCTTTTTGTGGCCTCAGCTACATGAATCCATGTTGCACATCTTCGTTATATCCGTATGGTCGACTGACTGACTGACCAGCTGACCGACTGACCGATCCATCTATCTATCCATTCATTTATCTATCTAACGCTCTACAGTACAGCACAGTACCTTCAGATATCTTCCCTGCACTTCAGCAGTGAAGCTCTGGGCATCCGTTGTCGTAGAGGACAGACCCCGACCCACCGGGAAGTTCTTGGCTCCCGTGATTGTGTTGGCCAGACTGCTTTTACCGTTGCCCGTTTTGCCGATGATGAGCACGCTGTACTCTCTCTTGCTCTTCTTGGTCTGGAATCCCGGATGCGTTGCTCCCGCCGGGGGGGATCCCGCGGCTACAGGCGCCTGTGTGTGGCGGGTCTGGTGACTGGTGGCCTCTGTTTCCTGCAGGGGATGCTGGTGGGTCTTGTGTGCAAACTGTCCTCGCGGTGCCGGTGTCGGTGGTGGTGGTCGTGGTGGAGGAGCTGTTTTTAGAGAGCAGACGTAAAGTGACTGTGGTGGTGGTGGAGGTGGAGCTGTTTTTAGACAGCAGAAATACAGTGACTGTGGTGGTGGTGGTGGTGCAGCTGTTTTTAGAGGGCAGAAATATAGTGACTGTCGTGGTGGTGGTGGTGAAGCTGTTTTTAGAGGGCAGAAATATAGTGACTGTGGTGGTGGTGGTGGTGGTGGTGTTGGTGGTGAAGCTGTTTTTATAGGGCAGAAATATAGTGACTGTGGTGGTGGTGGTGGTGGTGAAATATAGTGACTGTGGTGGTGGTGGTGGTGGTGGTGAAGCTGTTTTCAGACAGCAGAAATAGAGTGACTGTGGACGGGCGCAATAGCCAAATGGTTAAAGCGTTGGACTTTCAATCTCAATCGAGTTAATTACCGCCTTGAACAAACCCATCTTAAAGGTAACGACCATTTACCATTAGGTCGTAAGACTTAAATCCCGCCTTGAACAAACTGTAAAGGCGTTTACCATCAAATCGAGTTAATTACCGCCTTGAACAAACCCATCTTAAAGGTAACGACCATTTACCATTAGGTCGTAAGACTTAAATCCCGCCTTGAACAAACTGTAAAGGCGTTTACCATCAAATCGAGTTAATTACCGCCTTGAACAAACCCATCTTAAAGGTAACGACCATTTACCATTAGGTCGTAAGACTTAAATCCCGCCTTGAACAAACTGCAAAGGCGTTTACCATCAAATCGAGTTAATTACCGCCTTGAACAAACCCATCTTAAAGGTAACGACCATTTACCATTAGGTCGTAAGACTTAAATCCCGCCTTGAACAAACTGTAAAGGCGTTTACCATAAAACAGACTTAAATCCCGCCTTGAACACACTGACCTGAAAGGCGTTTACCATCAGGCTGTAAGGTTTAAATCCCGCCTTAAACAAACCCATCTTAAAGGCACTTACCATTAGGTCGTTAGACATAAAAGCCCGCCTTTAACAAACCCATCTTAGAGGCATTTACCATTTGGTATTTAGACTTAAATCCAACCTTGAACAAACTGACCTGAAAGACTGTTACCATCAGGCTGTTAGGCTTAAATCCCGCATTGAACAAACCCATCTCAAAGGTAACGACCATTCACCATTAGGTCGTTAGACTTAAATCCTGCCTTGAACAAACTGTTAAGGCGTTTACCATCAAATCGTTAGACTTAATTCCCGCTTTGAACAAACTGTAAGGGCATTTACCATCAAATCGTTAAGCTTAAATTCCGCCGTGGCGAAGTGGTTAGCGTCGCGGACTGACGGCTGGGAGGACGTGGGTTCGAATCCCAGTGGAGGTGGGTTTTTCGGCCCGTGGCCGGCTCCTACCCAGAGTTGAGTGTGCTGTGGGCTTAAATGGGGAGACTGGGACCACACAGTCAAGTGTCATCCACTTCAAGGATGCGTCTTTCGGTGTGTTGCTCTAATTACCTGACCAACAGTGCAAGTGTCTGTATCTCTCGGGCCTGGTTAACGCTGGGATATCATTATGACAGGAAGCATAGAGTACCATCAAATCGTTAGACTTGAATTCCGCTTTGAACAAACTGTTAAGGCGTTTATCCTCAAATAGTCAGACTTAAATTCCGCCGTGGCGAAGTGGTTAGCGTCGCGGACTGACGGCTGGGAGGACGCGGGTTCGAATCCCAGCGGAGGTGGGTTTTTCGGCCCGTGGCCGGCTCCTACCCAGAGTTGAGTGTGCTGTGGGCTTAAATGGGGAGACTGGGACCACACAGTCAAGTGTCATCCACTTCAAGGATGCGTCTTTGGGTGTGTTGCTCTAATTACATGACCAACACTGCAAGTGTCTGTATCTCTCGGCCCTGGTTAACGCTGGGATATCATTATGACAGGAAGCGTAGAGTACAGCCTTGTCACGCAGTCCCAAACCAAATTGGACCTCCATAACAACATCGTCATCATCATCGTCATCCTCCTCCTCCTTCATCGTCATCAGTATAAACAAAATAGTCTCAAAGTCTGTGGCCTTTCATGCCCTGCTCTCATGGTGACTTCAGTTTCGATGCCCCTCCACTTCCGTGCTTGGGACGAGTCCTGTCAATGTCGTCAGTGTCGGCAGATTCATGGGGGCTGTTGTTTGAGGGACGTGGTGGCGGTCTCCACTCTGGGAGAGACGCTCACTCAGTCTGGCTCCGCGACTAAGCCATTATTGTCGTTAGTAGGGGGCTTAGTAGGTGGTGTCCTAAGTATGTTAAAACAGAACAGGCACCACTGAACACCACCGAAGTGACTCAGCAGCAGTGCAGGGTCTCCTCTGGTGTGTGGCCTCCAGGCGACCTAACATCGATGGTTCCCTGTGGACTGCCGACGCTGGAAATGCGACGGACGAACCTGGGTGTGGCCGGGTATGGGGAAATCTAAATGAGAGGCGTGGGAGTAATGCCACTGAAACGCGCAGATGATGGGGCAGCAAAAAAAAAAACCAACAAAAAACAAAAAACCAAAACTATAAGGGCATTCACCATCAAATCGTTAGACTTAAATCCCGCTTTGAACAAACTGTAAGGGCATTCACCATCAAATCGTTAGACTTAAATCCCGCTTTGAACAAACTGTAAGGGCATTCACCATCAAATCGTTAGACTTAAATCCCGCTTTGAACAAACTGTAAGGGTATTTACCATCAAATCGTTAGACTTAAATCCCACTTTGAACAAACTGTAAGGGCATTTGCCATCACGTCGTTAGACTAAATTCCGCTTTGAACAAACTGTTAAGGCGTTTACCATCAAATCGTTACACGTAAATTGCGCTTTGCACAAACCGACCTGAAGGGCTTTAACCATTATGTTGTTAAACGCAAATTTATCCACACGAAAGCGATCCGAAAGCATGCAACTCACACTGTGCTGTGGCTGTGCGGGTCGGCACAACAGGGGGCGCTACAGCCGGCTGAGGGAATATTGGATCTTCATCAGTGGTAGGGGCAATGAAGTCGGGGTGATCCACCTTGACAAAGGTTAAGGAATCCACCGAGCTCGTGTTGCCTGTTGCACAAAAAACAGTTCAAAATCTGTAAAGACTGCAGTCGCCAGTATTTCCTCCCCCTCCACTAGACCTTGAGTGGTGGTCTGGGCAGCTGGTCGCTCGAATGAGACGATGAGCTGAGGTCACGTGTGCAGCAAGCATATGGCGGACGTTAAAGAACCAACGGCAACAAAAGGGTTGACCCTGGCAAAAATCCACTTCGATAGGGAAACAAATTTTAATAATATTGCAAGCAGAAAAAATACAATACAGACGATAACCCTTTCGACGAGGATGACAAAGTCAAGCAGATGGGAGGACTACTTCAGAAAGCTACTCAACCCAACCAGCAAAAAACAACACCCCTACGTCCCCAGTTCAACCCCAGATGCCCGAAACACACAGAACCCAACATCCTAGAGGACGCAGTCCCGAGAGCAGTGACGTCCAGCCCAAAGAATGAGGCCACGGTGTGGATGGAATCACAACAGAGGCCACTGCCGCATGCATGCGGAGAGACTGGCATCAAGTGCCTCACCACCATATTCCACGAGGCATCGAAGGAAAGTCGTGTCCCGGACGACGAGCGGATGTGGTGCCTGTATGTGAGAAAAAGAGGAGCAAGAAAGCCTGCAGCATGTACAGAGGCATCTCCTTTCTCAGTCACACTGGCAGGATCTTCGCCAAGATCCTGAAGCAGCTCACCTCAGGAATACTGCATATATCCACTTCTCAGATCGAACCAGTGTTTAACCCTCGATCTTTCCTCACCCCTCCTCTAGACCTAGACCTCGGATTAAACAATAAACCGATAGTCCTACCCCGCGTGCAGCATGCCTATAGCACGCCGCGACAAAAGGCTTGTTCCAGCAAATTTCTGGAGAAAATTCCACTTCGACAGTAGGCTAAAAAAGAGAAAGAGTTTACCGACTGGTGGAATGAAAACCTCGTGTGGCCATGAACTGAAGCGACGCGCTCTTTTCAGAGAAAGCAGCCGGATTTCCACGGCACAGAAATCAGCTGTGACAAGCACTAATACAGCACAACTGTCTGTCCTCTCTATTATAACATACGCAAATACACAGCTCCGCGCTCGAATAAACATGCTTGTGTCCGGAAATAGAAGAACAACATCAGCAACAAGAACTAGAACATCGAGAAAAAAAGAACAGGAACACGAGAAAGAACACGACTACAAACAGAAATGCAGATCAAGGAAAAACCAACAGAAAAACATGGCAAAAAGAAAGACGGGGCAAAAAATCCGACTAAGAACAACAAGGCAGTTTTCCTGTGACAATTGAGGAAGATATAATTGCAACAACAACAACTATTACTACTACTACTACTGTTGCTGCTACTACTACCGTTCATATTACTACTACAACTACCAGTAAAAACGAAATAAACGGGGAAAAAAAACACCAACAAGAATAAAAACAAAGAAAAGACAAAAATCTAAATCGCACAACCATTACAACAACTACTACTACAGCTACTACTACAACAAGTAGTACTGCTTCTACTACTGCTGCTACTACTGATATTATTGAAAACAAAGAACGAAAAGAATACATAGGACACGGGGGATATATATATATATATATATATATATATATATATATATATATATATATATATAAGAAGAACACGAAGACAGTTGTTTTCATTTTGCCCCTTAGGCAGCTTTACTCCGCTTTCGGGGGTGTGCATGCTGGGTATGTTCTTGTATCGATAAACAGTCAGAAGAGGAGGGTAACACACACACACACACACACACACACACACACACACACCTGAATCCACTTGAAGGGAAGCTGCTTCAGTTTCCATGGCTTCTTCCGAGGCATCCATCTTCGAAACTGTGTTTCCGACAACACCTGTGCTGCAGACATCTGCGCCGTCTTTGCTGAAGCTGGCTGGCATGTGAGGTGGTCTCATCTCTGTGACGTCTGCAGATTCAGAGTGATTGACTGACTGACTGATCGATATGAATAACTGCAGCTTTTGAATGACTGATACATGGCAGGGTAAAAACGGTCATACACAAAAAAGCCCCCTCGTGTACATGTATACGAGTGAACGTGGGAGCTGCAGCCTACGAACGAAGAAGAATAAAAGAATGATTGAGTGAGTGAGTGAGGGAACGAGTGAGTAAGTGAGTGAGTGATCGATATAGATACTTATATAACGTCTATGTTCGGTCAAATACCAAATTGTAAGCGCTTCAAATACAATGACTGATTTCCACAACAGGCTGCCTCTTCAGATAGAGCGGCTCAACTGAGAGCCTGCCTTTAAAGCGTTAATTTTTCGTTTCTGGTGTCATTCAGTTTCTGTCACGCATGTACACACACACACACACACACACACACACACACACACCTACTCGAGGAACAAAATTCTGTTTAAAATTGGATTTTTGACGCATTACAGTATGTTTGACTATATTTCTGTTGGGCCATATCACCTTGTGTGCTTTACAGGAATCAGTGGACATACTCATTAGCCAAACACATGTTATAGACGTGATTATGCCCCGTCTGTATCCAACAGTAAAGATAGAGCTGTATCATCAATGATTTCTTCAATACAATGGGAAATCATTTACAGGAAAGCAAAGAACAAGAAGAAGGGGGAGGAGGAAGGAGGAGAAGAGGAAGGAGGAAGAGGAGGAGGAGGGAGGAAGAGAAGGAGGACAAAGGAGGTGGCTGAAGGAGGAGGAGGAAGAGCAGGATGGGTTGGAGGAGGGAAGAGGAAGAGGAGGAGGAAGGAGGGGGGAGAAGGAGGAGAAATAGGGGGGACAAGAGGAGGGGCGAGGAGGAGGAGGAGAAGAAGAAGAAGAAGAAGAAGAAGAAGAAGAAGAAGAAGAAGAAGAAGAAGAAGAAGAACAACAACAACAACAACAACAACAACAACAACAACAACAACAACAACAACAACAACAACAGAAACTATCTATATTGAAGAATAATAAACAAGTAATCTCTTTTTGAAAAAAAAAAAAAAGGAAGGAAACGCAAGTTACCTTGACACTTAGGTTCGACGGAGGCCGAAGCAGCGTTAGTGTCCATGTTTTCTGACGTACTGGCGTTGCTGACGTCATAGGCCTTTGGCGCGTCAGCGCTGGTACCGTCATGGGCCATTGGCGTGTTAACCGATAATGGATCTGTCTCCATGCTCGTCACAGCTGAAGTGATCAGACGTTTCGAGACAGGGGAAAGAGACAGGGGTGTCTTGGTAATAGGGTTGTGAGAGGGCGTTTCAGGGAAAGAGAACCCCAAATTCATAACACAAAACGTGTTGTTTTTTTTTGTTTTGTTTTTTGTTTGTTTGTTTGTTAAATTTATTCCAGGATTGAGATTTTGGCCATGGTTTATTCTTTGAAACTGTTATTGCTAATCTACATCCAATGCAAATAATACAAGCATGTATGAAGGAAAAAGAAGAAGAAGAAGAAGAATGCATATCATGTAAATTTAACTTTGATTTTTGTGCACATCTTTTTTACCTTTGACTGATATTTACACCTACATTTCCATCATCAAGATGTGTCTTTTCAGCATACAACAAGAACTGCAGTTATCTTGAAATTAAACTTGTCGGCCATTTCAGTTACATGTGTGTGAATATGTAGTGTGCATGCGTGCGTGCGTGTGTGCATGTGATGGTGTATGATGGTGTGTGTGTGTGTGTGTGTGTGTGTGTGTGTGTGTTTGTGTGTGTGTGTGTTCTTATCTTTTATTCACGGGTTTTATTTTAATTCCAAGATCACATAGTGCAAGGAACAAAATTCATTCGACGAACGATTAACATTTACGACTAACAAACATTAACAATAGCATGTGAAACATTTTCTAATCTTAACTTTTTTTTAACAAAAAAGCACCTCTGTATGACAGATCTATTGTCACTGCATCAGAAACTGGTCCCAATATGGAATAGATGTACATAAATATACATTCCATGTGAAAGTATTAGTGCAAAGGATCCCACTTTTCTATATAAAAGACATATAAAATTGATAAACTTATCCTCCCTTACCAGTCATGATGTATGTATGGAGATCTACACTAAAATGAAGCTCCAGATAGGAAATACAAGATCTGCTTGTGAAAACCAAAATTCCGACCGCTCTGAGACCAACAAATAGTTTCAATACGCTGGGAAAAAAACCTACTAACCCGTCTCTTGTTCACATCACTCTGTGTGTGTGTGTGTGCGCGCGCGCGCGCGTGTGTGTGTGTGTGTTTTCGGGTTGTTTTTATTTTTCTCCTTTTTTCCTCAACTTGAAATTGTCTTGTAAGACGCTATATGTCTCCATTAAGATATTACGACCAAAAATACTTCACACACACACACACACAGAGAGAGAGAGAGAAAGAGAGAGAGAGAGTGATGATGATGTGTTCCCAAACATGGTTTATCATGTGATTATGACTGATGTCGAAGGGTTCTTCTTTCGGTTGGTTTTTTTTTTATATACAAATAAATGTGCCATCACTGTCGTCACCATTGTCATACCACCATTTCAAAACGTTAGAAGCGATACACACAAGATAAATAATAAAAAAAAGGTGGGAAGGGAGGGAGGAGGGTGCAGGGGGTGGTGGGGGTGCCAGGCTGGCTGGATAAGTTCAGCAGAACAAATGCTCAATAGATAGTAACGAGTGGCAACTGTTTATCTACGTGCTAGCTGAATCGGTAGCATAAGCAGCACTGACCCCGAAGTTGTGTGCCTTGTTTACACTCCTTTCCATTTGAGAGAGACTTCCAACCTTCCCTTTTCACACTACGATTCGTATTAGGCTTACGACCATGAAACTCCCACTGGCATCTGGCCAGAAGCACCTCACCATTGTCAGTGCCTACGCCCCAACCATGACCAACCCGGATGAAGTGAAGGCGAAGTTCTACGAGGACCTTCACTCTGTCATTGCTGCTATCCTTAAAGCAGACAAGCTCATCATTCTTGGGGACTTCAATGCTAGAGTTGGCTCTGACTACATCTCCTGGGATGGAGTGATTGGAAAGCACGGTGTGGGCCACTGCAACCCAAATGGATTGCTTTTGCTTCAGACTTGTGCACAGCACGAACTGCTGATAACCAACAGTTTTCTGCCTCCCTACCCGTAACAGGACGTCATGGAAGCACCCTCGCTCAAAGCATTGGCATCTCATCGATTACGTCATCATCAGGAAAAGGGATAGGCAAGAAGTACGTGTAACAAAGACCATGTGCGGCGCCGAGTGTTGGACAGACCATCGCCTTGTAGTCTCGAAGCTGAATATTCGAATCCAGCCCAAGAGACGCCCCCAAGGCCAGAAGGCTCCAAAACCACTCAACATCGCTAAGCTGAATAACATCACCATCAAACAGTCCTTTGTGGAGCTGCTGGAAGATCGTCTGGAATCTGCCTGTCTGGACAACCAGAATGTGGAGTCTGACTGGAGGACCCTGCATGAACTGATCTATAGTACAGCTTCAGAGATCCTGGGACCCATGACCAGAAAGCACGAAGACTGGTTTGATGAAAACTGTGATGAAATCAAGCAGCTTCTGGATGAGAAACGCCGTCTGCATCAAGCCTACCTGAGCAACCCAAAGTCCACATCCAAAAAGGATGCGTACGATGCCATCCGCAGGACTGTTCAGCAAAAGTTACGCCAGATGCAGGATAAGTGGCTGAGTGACAAAGCTGATGAGATCCAGGGATATGCTGACAGGCATGATATGAAGAGGTTCTATGATGCCTTAAAAGAAGTCTACGGCCCCACATCCTCAGGATCATCCCCCCTCCTCAGTGCAGATGGGAACACCTTGATCACCGAGGAGAAAATTCTCGAACGCTGGGCTGAGCACTTCAACAGTGTCTTAAATCGCCCTTCCTGCATAAATGATGAAGCCATAGACCGTCTCCCACAAGTCCCCATCAACGAAGCACTGGACGATCCGCCAACACTTCTTGAGACCCAGAAAGCAATCCGTCTGCTATCCAGTGGCAAAGCACCTGGCTCAGACTCCATACCAGCAGAGGTCTACAAGGATGGAGGCACTGTGCTGACTGAGAAGCTCCATCAGCTGTACTCACTCATGTGGAAAGAAGAGACGATCCCCCAGGATTTCAAAGATGCATCTATCATTCACTTGTACAAGCGAAAGGGGAACCGCCAAGCCTGTGATAACCATCGGGGCATTTCCTTGCTCTCCATCACAGGCAAGATACTTGCCAGGATCCTACTAAACCGCCTCACAGCACACCTTGACCAAGGTCATTTGCCTGAGAGCCAATGTGGATTCCGGAAAGAGCGCGGAACCACCGACATGGTGTTTGCTCCAAGGCAGCTGCAAGAGAAATGTCAGGAGCAAAATGCTGATCTGTTCTCCACCTATGTCGACCTCACTAAGGCCTTCGACACCGTGAGTAGAGAGGGACTGTGGAAGATCATGGCCAAGTACGGATGCCCTCAGGACAATGGCGAAACATCTGCTCCTTTTGCTGTCACAAATGGTGTCAAGCAAGGCTGCGTCCTGGCTCCAACGCTGTTCAGCCTCATGTTCTCTGCAATGCTTACTGATGCCTTCAGAGATGGCGATGTTGGAATCGGCCTAAAGTACCGAACAGATGGCAAGTTGTTTAACCTCAGAAGGCTTCAAGCAAAAACGAAGGTCATGACAGACATCATCAGAGACTTTTTGTTTGCTGATGATTGTGCCCTCAACGCTGGATCTGAAGCTGACATGCAACTCAGCGTCGACAAGTTTGCCACTGCCAGCAGGAACTTTGGCCTTACCATCAGCACGAGGAAAACTGAAGTTCTCCATCAGCCAGCCCCAGGGAAACCCTACGTTGAGCCCAACATCACAGTCAACGGTCAGAGACTCAGTGCGGTGGAGCGGTTCACATACCTTGGCAGCACACTGTCACGAAATGCGACCATCGACGATGAAGTGAACGTCAGGATTGCAAGAGCAAGCGCAACTTTTGGCAGACTCAGTGCAAATGTCTGGAACAGAAGAGGCATTAGTCTTGAGACCAAGCTAAAGGTCTACAGAGCAGTAGTTCTCCCCACACTACTGTACGCCTGCGAAACTTGGACAGTGTACCAACGACATGCCAAGAAGCTGAACCACTTCCACACAACATGCCTCAGGAAGCTACTGAACATCAAGTGGCAAGACAGGACCCCAGACACAGAGGTGCTCGCAAAAGCCACCCTTCCCAGCATCTTCACCATCCTGATGCAGTCCCAGCTTCGCTGGGCTGGACACGTGGCGCGCATGCCAGACCATCGGCTGCCCAAAAGGCTCTTCTATGGCAAGCTGCAACAAGGGAAGAGATCACACGGAGGTCAGAAGAAGCGCTTCAGAGATACTCTGAAAGTCTCTCTTAAAGCGTTTGATATCAACCCTGACTCGTGGGAGGAATCTGCAGTGGACCGTGACAAATGGCGCGCTGCTGTGCACAAAGGTGCCAAGTTGCGCGAGGCCAACAGGACTGCAGCAGCTGTTCAGAAGAGACAGGCCAGAAAGTCACAGGCAAACAAGCTCCCTGACAATATGCCTGTCTTTGTCTGCCCCAACTGTCAGCGAACATTTCGTGCGCAGATTGGACTATTCAGCCATCTGCGCATTCACAGATAGATTCATGAGCATCCTCCCTCACACCCCACCACCACCCTCCCCCCATCCCCCAGCTGGATGACAACGATGGTCATCATCGATCTCGATGGACACACCACCACCACGATTCGTATGGTGCTACATGTGATGTTTGTACACGCAACGGTGTGAGTCATGGTCAGCTGATCTCTAGTCTCTGTTGCCTTAACCCCTTGACTTCTGACGAGTATTCTCGGCAGTGACGGGCTGGTGCCTAAGATGAGATTGAGGATACACGTCGGTCATAAGATTGAGGATACGTCGGAGATAAGACTGGGGACACACGTTGGAGATAAGATTGGGGATACACGTTGGAGATAAGATTGGGGAAACACGTCGGACATAAGACTGGGGATACACGTCGGGCATAAGATTGTGGACACACGTCGGACATAAGATTGGGGGACACACGCCGGACATAAGATTGGGAATACACGTCGGAGATAAGATTGGGAATACACGTCGGATATTAAGATTGGGGATACACGTCGGACATAAGATCAGCTATACATGTCGGACATAAGATTGGGGATACACGTCGGACATAAGATTGGGGACACACGTCGGACATAAGACTGGGAATACACGTCGGACATAAGAATAGGGATACACGTCGAACATAAGATTGTGGACACACGTCGGACATAAGACTGTGGACACACGTCGGACATAAGATTAAGGGATACACGTCGGAGATAAGATCGGGAATGCAAGTCGGAGATAAGATTGGGGATACATACACTTCGGAGATAAGACTTGGGATACACGTCGGCGATAAGACTGGGGATACATGTCGAACATAAAACTGTGGATACATAAGACTGAGGATACAGGTCGGAGATAAGACTGGGAATACACGTCGGAGATAAGACTGAGGATACATACAAGTCGGACATAAGTCTGGGGATAGATAAAAGTCGGAGATAACACTGGGGATACACGTCGGAGATAAAACTGGGGATACATGTCGGACATATGTCTGGGGATACATACACGTCGGAGATAAAACTGGGGATACATGTCGGACATATGTCTGGGGATACATACACGTCGGAGATAAAACTGGGGATACATGTCGGACATATGTCTGGGGATACATACACGTCGAACATAAGACTGAGGATAGACGTCGGCGATAAGACTGGGGATACAAGTCGGACATAAGTCTGGGGATATACAAGTCGGACATAAGTCTGGGGATACATACAAGTCGGACATAAGACTGGGGATACATGTCGGAGATAAGACTGGGGATACATACACGTCGGACATAAGACTGGGGATACATACAAGTCAGACATAAGTCTGGAGATACATACAAGTCGGACATTAGTCTGGGGATACACGTCGGACATAAGACTGGGGATACACGTCGGAGATAAGACTGGGGATACATACACGTCAGAGATAACACTGGGGATACATGTCGGACATATGTCTTGGGATACATACACGTCGAACATAAGACTGAGGATAGACGTCGGCGATAAGACTGGGGATACATACAAGTCGGACATAAGTCTGGGGATACATACACGTCGGACATAAGACTGGGGATACATACAAGTCAGACATAAGACTGGGGATACATACACGTCGGACATAAGACTGGGGATACATACAAGTCGGACATAAGACTGGGGATACATACAAGTCAGACATAAGACTGGGGATACATACACGTCGGACATAAGACTGGGGATACATACACGTCGGAGATAAACACTGGGGATACATACAAGTCAGACATAAGACTGGGGATACATACAAGTCAGACATAAGACTGGGGATACATACACGTCGGACATAAGACTGGGGATACATACAAGTCAGACATAAGACTGGGGATACATACAAGTCAGACATAAGACTGGGGATACATACACGTCGGACATAAGACTGGGGATACATACAAGTCAGACATAAGACTGGGGATACATACACGTCGGAGATAAAGACTGATGATACACGTTGGACATAAGTCTGGGGATACATACAAGTCGGACATAAGACTGGAGATACATGTCGGACATAAGACTGGGGATACATACACGTCGGAGATAACACTGGGGATACATACACGTCGGAGATAAGACTGGGGCTCACGTCGCTTACCATTTCCCAGTGTACTAGACTTCTCATTCCTACTATTGTAATCAACTTTAAAGAGTTGACTTTCGGTCTGAGGGTCCCGGGTTCGAATCTCGGTAACGGCACTTGGTGGGTAAAGGGTGGAGATTTGTCGGATCTCCCAAGTCAACAACATATGTGCAGACCTGCTTGTGCCTGAACCCCCTTCGTGTGTATAAGCAAGCAGAAGATCAAATATGCACATTAAAGATCTTGTAATCCATGTCAGTTTCCGGTGGGTTCTGGAAAAAAGAACATTAAATTTTTATACCCATGCACATCGGAGTATGGCTGCCTACATGGCGGGGTAAAAACGGTCATACACGTAAATGCCCACTCGTGTACATACAAGTGAACGTGGGAGTTGCAGCCCACGAACGAAGAAGAATAAGAAGGGTAAACCACGTTGCACAAGTAGTTCTTACATTTCTAATTCCTGCCACGCCGATTTCATTTCACATGAGTAGTCAAGGAGTTCAACGTGGGCATTTTCGGTACAGGTTTCCAACTGTTCTCTGTTGCGTGTCCGAGCCACCACGGCAGCGATACCCCCTGTACAAAGCCGGACAGCTTTTTGATCGAACCTCAAGCACAGCAGCCACCATCTGGAAACCTACACACTGACATCATGTCTGTTGGTCGGAACCCGCCAATACATCTGTTTCCGTTTCAGTTTCTCAAGGAGGTGTCATTGTGTTCGGACAAACCCATATATACGCTACACTACATCTGCTAGGCAGATACCTGACCAGGAGCATAGCCCAACGTGCTTAGTCAGGCCTTAGGTTCATGCATATGCATTTGTGTACCTATCTATGTGGGTTTCTTCTGCAGAATTTTGCCAGAGGACAACACTCTCGTTGCCATGGGTTCTCTTTCAGTGGGCGAAGTGCGTGCTGCACACGGGACCTCGGCTTGTAGTTTCATCCGAACGACTAGACTTTCGGTTTGATTTTCCAGTCAAAGGGCGAGAGCGGGATTCGAACCCAGACCTTCACGGAGTCTGTGTCGGCAGACGAGTGTCTTAACCATTCTGTCACCTTCCTCTTAAATATCCAAAACATCGGAATCTGGTCAATGCCCTGTGTCAGTTTCCTACATTCTGGGACCTGTTTCAATGAGACTCAGGTTCGTGCGTCTTGCAATGCAGACATGTGAGAAATCTTGTGACGTGTAATCGAGAGGCTTAAAATTGACGCGAACTGACATGAGTTACATGATAAACAAGAATATAAACAATTGTCGACAGAAGCCGTCATGTTTTTGTTGCTGTTGTTGTTGTTGTTTGGGTTTTTTGTTTTTGGTTTTGGTTTTTTGGTTTTTAACCATTGAAATGTTTGGGGAGCCAAAATCGCAAAGAGCGGCTATGATTAGCACAAACTAATAGGGCATGGCAGTGTAGATGAATTTTTGGA
>NC_134892.1:19633290-19648290 GCF_041734735.1 Babylonia areolata
TGTGTGTGTGTGTGTTTCGAGAAAAAGTGGGTACACGCGGTTTATCTGTGCAATATGATAGTGATACCCCATCATCATCATCTCTCTCTCTCTCTCTCTCTCTCTCTCTCTCTCTCTCTGTGCGCGCGCCCTTGCGTGCGCGTGCGTTTGTGTGGGTGTGTATATTTGTGCGTACGTACGCTCGCACATGTGTGTGCCGACTGCAGTTCAGTAGATCAGTAAATGTTCTTGCTAAATTTCGTCATGATTATTAATTCACTTCAGTTGCTTCCCTTCTGTGGGGAGGTAACGGTGGGAGGATGGGGTTTGGGTGAAAGGGGGAAACGGGGAGGGCGGGGTGGAGGGTGTGTGTGTGTGGGGGGGGGGGTACTGTGACCTGAACATAAATGCACCCTGCTGAATCAGTCTCTATTCTTTTGAACAGATTTCCACGAATCATGGCAGGTTTTCAACAGACTCAGCAAGTCATGTCAGATTCAAGTACTGGTGAGTACGTAGAAACAAGATGAGATTAAGTTATATACACGTGGTCTCTCACCCACCAGCTTTCTTTCACCAGCAAAACTGACAAAGCAAAAAGTCTTGGGTTGGAAAGAGTGCTAGCGTACTACAATCACGGCCGCTGTACTTGAGTTGGCAAGCCACAGGCCACTGACTGCGGCGTGCGGAAACACGCTATCATCAATCTCAGCGGAGGGGTTTCCAGTCTTTGTTTCAACTTATAATATTCAGAATAATGTATTACCAATGATTTCTCCACTTTAGTGGGGAATCATTTACAGCTTTGTTATTTGTGAAGGACTATGACTCTCAAACTAGGAGGCAAAATTGCACTGGCTCTTTGTGCTGCGGCCTTGGGGGCTAGTCATCGTTTAGGAACGACCCCAACGCCGACAGTAACTTGGGCAAGACACTCTCCACTGTAATCAAATTCTAGCCCAGATTGTTGGGACAGCAGTTGCCTCATCTGCTGTTCTGATGGTCTCAGTCGGACACGACTGACTGTCAGACATTCAGAATAAGATGCGCACACCGAGTAATTCTGCACATTCAAAAAGCATACCAACTCATACACTGACCTGTGTGCGACCCCGCGTAAATGACAAACTACACTGACACCAAGTGTGTGTGTGTGTGTGTGTGTGTGCTGCAGTCACTGTGTGGCTGACACAATTATAAGGCGGTGAACCACTTGTTTCCTCACTGTGGTCATTTCTCGTTGTGTGTCTGTGCTGTTTTGGGGGCTTCACAAAAGGATACAACCATTTAGTTAAAACAGGGTGGTGCGTGTGTGTGCGCGCACGCGTACGTGCACGTCTGTGTGTGCATGCGTCTGTGTGTGCGTTTGAACATGTGTTTTCTATAATTAAAATAAAATAGAAAAATGATTCAAACCATGCAGTCTACACAATATTTGTGGACCGCGACTATCCTCGTATATATTGAATGCACCGAAGGTTGTCTCAGGCACACCAGAGTGTACCATGAACAGGTTGTAAAGTGCGTTTGATATATATATATATATATATATATATATATATATATATATAAGGGGGGATCTTTCAGTGACAAATTGACAGCTGTTCACTGGCGTATAAGCAATGACATATGTTGTTGTTTTCTTGTTTTGTTTTGTTTTGTTTTTATAGAAGAAAATTATTAATTTATTATAAAAATAGTGGAAGTGCATGTGCAAGAAAACACCTCTGATTTTTTAGTTGTGCTCATTACCTTGGAAGCATTCACCGAAAATTTAGTATCATCCCCCCCCCCTCCCTCCACTTCACCCCCCTCTCACTATCCTCTCCCCCAAGAGAAGTAAACTACGAAGTTCGCGAAAAGGGGTTCTTCAGTGTTGATGGGGTTTGGGGGGACCCCCGCTGTGCAACGGCGTTCACTTTCGATCTTGGCAGTCCCGTTTCTCACGCTGAAGTCTCTGTGCCCATTCCACAGCGCGCTGTGTGTATCTTTGCTCAATGCGACTATGACTATGGTTCATTGACTGAGTGATGTTTATTAGTAGTAGTAGTAGTAGTAGTAGTAGCATTGTTGTTATTGTTGTTGTGGTGGTGGTATTTCTATTCAGTGTTGTTATTGTTGTCGTAGTAATAGTATTGATATTGTTTTTGGTTTTTTTATCATCATTATCATCATCATAGCTTTTCTCAGTGTGACTTTGACTATTATTGATTGATTGATAGACTGATTGCTGGTTAGTGGTAGTAGTAGTAGTATCAGTATCAGTAGCTGGAGGAGGCCGTGTCACTGCGTTCGGACAAATCCATATACGCTACACCACATCTGCCAAGCAGATGCCTGACCAGCAGCGTAATCCAACACGCCTAGTCAGGCCTTGAGAAAATGAATATCTAAAACACACACACACACACACACACACACACACACACATATATATATATATATATATATATATATATATATATATATATATATATATATGTATGTATGTATGTATTAATAATAGTAGTAGTATCAGTATTAGTATTTACCATAATTGTTATTAACGGTAATAGTAATAGTAGTAGTAGCAGGTCTATTGTTGTTATTGTAGTAGTAGTAGTAGTAATATTGTTGTTGGTTTTTTATGCTGTCATCATCACCATCATTATCATCATTGTATACTATCATTATAAGTAGTTGTAGTAGTAGCGGTATTGAGTAGTAGTAGCAGTAGCAGCAGTAGTAGTAATAACAGCAGTAGTATAGTTTTCATTGACATCAGTATCATTAGTATTATTTATAATCATTATTATCATCACTGTAGTAGTAGTAGCAGTAGTAGTAGTATCGTTATTATTATCATCATCATTACCATCATAGAATAGAATAGACTATGTCTTTATTACCAAGTGTACCGGGGTCACAAGGAATATTGGGGGTGGGGGGGGGGGCAAGGATAGTACATAACAAAATACGAAATACGAACATAAATCGAAAATCATACACAAACTGACATAGATACAGTAGAAATTAGGATACATACAAGTGCATATCAATATAAAAACTTGTGCAGCATACTCACACATGCACACACTGCACACACACACACACACACACACACACACACACACACACACACATTATTATGTTACCATTATGTTATTACCATCATCGTCGTCATTATCAAGGAGGAAGGTGGCAGAATGGTTAAGACGCTCAGCTGCCAATACAGTAGAGTCCGTGAGGGTGTGGGTTCGAATCCCGCTCTCGCCCTTTCTCCCATTTTTGACTGGAAAAATCAAACTGAGCGGTCTAGTCTTCCGGATGAGACAATAAACCGAGGTCCCGTGTGCAGCACGCACTTTGCGCACTGTAAAAGAACCCATGGCAACGGGACTGTTGTCCTCTGGCAAAATTGTGCAAAAAGAAATCCAGTCTGATAGGTACACAAATATGATAATTATATGCATGCACTCAAGTCCTGGCAAGCGCGTTGGGTTTTGCTGCTGTCAGGCATCTGCCAAGCAGATGTAGTGTAGCGTATATGGGTTTGTCCGAGCGCAGTGACAGCCTCTTGAGAAAGTGAAACTTTTGTCATCGTTGCCATCACCATTAGCATCATCGCCATAATAATCTCGTTTTCAGACACGATACGCGCCGTACTGCTGGGAAAGACAGGGGTTGGCAAAAGTTCCCTGGGGAACACTTTACTAGGGAGGGATGCCTTCCAAGTGTGCCGGGGACTGAAGTCTGGCACTGAGAGATGCCAGTGGGCTGACGCCGAGGTGGATGACGTCAACCTGCAGGTAGGCTTGTGTGTGTGTGTGTGTGTGTGTGTGTGTGTGTGTTGGGTAGGAGGCGGAGGGGGGAGAGTGGAGGGGGAGGGGGAGAAAGGACTGGGGTATACTGTGTGTGTGTGTGTGTGTGTGTCTGTATGTTGGGTAGGGGGGGGGAGAGAGAAGGGCGTTGGTGTTTACTGTGTGTGTTTTGGGACAGTTGTCTGTATGTTGGGTAGGGGTGGATGGGGGGGAGAGAAGAGGGGGGTGTTTACTGTGTGTGTTTTGGGACAGTTGTCTGTATGTTGGATAGGGGTGGATAGGGGGGGGGGGAGAGAAGAGGGGGGTGTTTACTGTGTGTGTTTTGGGACAGTTGTCTGTATGTTGGGTAGGGGTGGATGGGGGTGGGAGGGGGGTGGGGTTACTGTGTGTGTTTTGGGACAGTTGTCTGTATGTTGGGTAGGGGTGGATGGGGGGAGAAGAGGGGGGTGTTTACTGTGTGTGTTTTGGGACAGTTGTCTGTATGTTGGGTAGGGGTGGATGGGGGTGGAGAGGGGGGTGGTTTACTGTGTGTGTTTTGGGACAGTTGTCTGTATGTTGGGATAGGGGTGGATGGGGGGAGAAGAGGGGGGTGTTTACTGTGTGTGTTTTGGGACAGTTGTCTGTATGTTGGATAGGGGTGGATGGGGGGAGAAGGGGGGGTTTACTGTGTGTGTTTGGGACAGTTGTCTGTATGTTGGATAGGGGTGGATGGGGGGGAGAAGAGGGGGGTGTTTACTGTGTGTGTTTTGGGACAGTTGTCTGTATGTTGGATAGGGGTGGATGGGGGGAGAGAGGGGGGTGTTTACTGTGTGTGTTTTGGGACAGTTGTCTGTATGTTGTGGAGGGCGGATGGGTGGGGGGGAAGGGGGGGGTTACTGTGTGTGTTTTGGGACAGTTGTCTGTATGTTGGGTAGGGGTGGATGGGGGGGGGAGAGAAGGTGGTTGGAATTCACTGTGTGTGTTCGAGGACAGTTGTCTGTATGTTGGGTAGGGGTGGATGGGGGGAGAAGAGGGGGGTGTTTACTGTGTGTGTTTTGGGACAGTTTTCTGTATGTTGTGGAGGGGCGGATGGGTGGGGGGGAAGGGGGGGGGTTACTGTGTGTGTTTTGGGACAGTTGTCTGTATGTTGGGTAGGGGTGGATGGGGGGGGGAGAGAAGGGGGTTGGAGTTCACTGTGTGTGTTCGAGGACAGTTGTCTGTATGTTGTGGAGGGGCGGATGGGGGGGGGGGGAAGGGGGGGGGTTACTGTGTGTGTTTTGGGACAGTTGTCTTTATGTTGGGTAGGAGTGGATGGGGGGGGGAAGGGGGGGGGGGGTTACTGTGTGTGTTTTGGGACAGTTGTCTGTATGTTGAATAGGGGTGGATGGGGGGAGGGGAGAAGAGTGGTGTTTACTGTGTGTGTTTTGGGACAGTTGTCTGTATGTTGGATAGGGGTGGATGGGGGGGGGGAAGGGTGGGTTACTGTGTGTGTTTTGGGACAGTTGTCTGTATGTTGGGTAGGGGTGGATGGGGGGGGAGAGAAGGGGGTTGGAGTTTTCTGTGTGTGTTCGAGGACAGTTGTCTGTATGTTGGGTAGGAGTGGATGGGGGGGGGGGGGGAGAAGGGTCAGGGATTTACTTGTTTGTATTCAGGGTAGGGCATGGGCCAGGGTAGAAGGGAGTTTAGGTGGGGTTTTTGTTGTTTTTCAGTTTTTTGTTTTGTTGTTGTTGTTTGGGATTGGTTTGGTTTGTTTTTTGGTTGTTGTTTTTTTTGGTTTTTTTATGGGGGAAGTTGTGTGTATAAATGTGTGTGTGTGGGGGTGGGGGGGTGGTGTGGGGGCGGTCGAGGGGGGGGGGAGCAGGGAGTAAGAGGTTGTTTGTGTGTGGTGTTTTTTCTCTGTAAGAGAGAGAGAGAGAGAGATTCTGTGTGTGTGTGGGGTGGGGGGGGGGGGCGAGCGGGGCGCTCGTATATCTTTGTGTGTGTGCTTGTGTGTGCATGTTTAAGTGAGTGTGTGTGGTTGAGAGAGGGAGAGAATGTCAGCTCAGTGACTGTTCGGAGCATGCTCACAGAGAGAGAGAGAGAGAGAGAGAGAGAGAGAGAGAGAGAGAGAGAAGTCTCAGTGTTGATTTTTCGTTAGTCTGAGAAAACACTGAACACTGAAATGTTTAATCTCATTAGCTGAAAAGCTCTAGTGACATAGTAGGTACTAATCAGAGTGAATGGTGCAAAACAGATAAAATGGAACAGAAGAAAAAACAGAATACTACAGATTTGAAACAACAAAAACTGATAAGAGATTTACGACACTTTGGCACATTGTCATTAGCTTAAAAGTACATGTGACAGGGGGGGTAATGTGCCCTTTTTCAGTCGTTCGTCTCCAAGGTTTGGACAGTACATAGAAAACAAAGTACATATAAATCATATAATAAATTTTACGCATGAAACATCGATACACATCAAAACAAACATATACCAAAGTATATATAAAACCTGAAATAACTATTTATGCCTCAAGATCAATACCCATCATATTAAAACCAACAAAGTACATATAAATCATATAATAAATATTTACGCATGTAACATGTTAGTCTGTGAGAGAAAGAGAGAGAGAGAGAGAGAGAGGATGTCAATGTTTTTTTCGGAACATGCTCACACAGAGAGAGAGAAAAAGAGAGAGAGAAAGAGAGAGAGCGCTCACAGTGTCGATTTTTCGGAAGTCTCAGAGAAAGAGAGAGAATTTCCACTCCGCAGTGTCTGAGACAATTTTTCAGAACAGACTGTGTGTGTGCGTGAGAGAGAGAGAGAGAACGAACGAACGAAGTTTTTTTATTGAGGGAAGTGGAATAAGCATACATGTGCTTTTTTTCATCCAGCCCTCAGGGCAAATGGAAATTGAATATGAATCAAAACATCCACAAAGTAGCAAAGAGATGAAGAAATAAAGACATGACATTCACATTCACATTTAAACATGCACATCTACATAATAAACATGTACATTTACATAATCATGATACAAACATCACCATGTCATGAAGGAAAAAGATCAAACCATCCCCCCTTTAAAAAAAAACAAAAAAAACCCAAAAAAAACCAAAAAAAACAGCCCCTCCCAAGCCTCCACCCCCCCCCCCCCCCCCCCCCCCCCCCCCCCCAAAAAAAAAAAAAAAAAAAAAATTCAGGACACTGATTGTGGTTGTATATCATTAAGTAGTGCGATAGCGGTTAGACATACAATTAAACTATATATGCGTATTCAATAAGATAAAGTCAAGTTAAGTATGATTGTTGACATATTTGTCCATAAGGTGTGTATGGTAATGTTTTTTGAATTCTTGAATGCTTTTCTGAACATTAAGATTGGATGAGAGAGAGAGAGAGAGAGAGAGAGAGAGAGAGAGAGAGAGAGAGAAATTCCACTCAGTGTCTG
This sequence comes from Babylonia areolata, assembly GCF_041734735.1. NCBI lineage: Eukaryota > Metazoa > Mollusca > Gastropoda > Neogastropoda > Buccinidae > Babylonia > Babylonia areolata. The sequence continues at coordinate 19,640,485 of NC_134892.1, forward strand.
GGGCAATTTTTCAGAACAGACTATGTGAGAGAGAGAGAGAGAGAGATTCAGCTGTGTCGATTTCTCAGAAATTGCAGACCCCCGTCAGCAGAGTGTCTACGTAGCCTATCTAGATCAACAGGAAAACGTGGGAGTTCGTTGCTTTGCGGTGTGTCGTGCTCTGATAGAATGGAATAGAATAGAATAGAATAGAATATGTCTTTATTACCAAGTGTACCGGGGTCACAAGGAATATTGGGGGAGGGGGGGGGGGATAGTACTTAACAAGATACGAACATAAATCGAAAATCATACACAGACTCAGATACAGTAGAAATGAGGATACATACAAGTGCATATCAATACAAAAACTTGTGCATACTCACACATGCACGCACTGCACACACACACACACACACACACACACACACACACACACACACACACACACACACACACGTACACACACACGCACGCACACACACACACGCACGCACGCACGCACGCACACACACACACACACACACACACACACACACACACACACGTGTGAACAGAAGCTGCATATTACATGTGGATGGGGCTGATGACTAGATCTTCAGGTAGATGAACGTTGATGCATTGAATTGCCGACTTGTGCTGTTTTGTACTGTTTCGTTTTAGACTGCGTTGTATATTGTATGGACTCATAGTGTGTTGTGTTAATGATATCATGTTGTGATGCATTGTATTCCTGTGTTGTGCTGTTTTGCATTGCATTGTAATGTGTTGAAATGTAGTGTGTTGTGTTAATTGTATCGTGTTGTGATGCATTGTATTCCTGTGTTGTGCTGTTTTGCATTGCATTGTAATGTGTTGAAATGTAGTGTGTTGTGTTAATTGTATCGTGTTGTGATGCATTGTATTCCTGTGTTGCGCTGTTTTGCATTGCATTGTAATGTGTTGAAATGTAGTGTGTTGTGTTAATTGTATCGTGTTATGATGCATTGCATTCCCGTGTTGTGCTGTTTTGTATTGTGTCGCTTAGCATCGCGGCGTTGTATTGTATGGAATTGTGTGTTGTGTTAATTATATCGTGTTGTGATGCACTGTATTCAGAGCTGTGTAGTGCTGTTTTGCCGTTTTGCATCGCGTTGTATTGTATGGAATTGTGTGTTGTGTTAATTATATCGTGTTGTGATGCACTGTATTCAGAGCTGTGTAGTGCTGTTGTTCCGTTTTGCATCGCGTTGTGTTGTATGGAATTGTGTGTTGTGTTAATTATATCGCGTTGTGATGCATTGTTTTCGTGTGTTGTGCTGTTTTGTATCAGTTGTGTCGTTTTGTATTCCCTTGTATTGTATAGATTTGTAGTGGGTTGTTTTATTGTATCCATCATATTCCCGCCTGTGTGATGCTCTTTTGTACTGTGTTGTTTGGTACTGCGTTGTATTGTATAGAATTGTAGTGTGTTGTTTGGTACTGCGTTGTATTGTATAGAATTGTAGTGTGTTGTTTGGTACTGCGTTGTATTGTATAGAATTGTAGTGTGTTGTTTGGTACTGCGTTGTATTGTATAGAATTGTAGTGTGTTGTTTGGTACTGCGTTGTATTGTATAGAATTGTAGTGTGTTGTTTGGTACTGCGTTGTATTGTATAGAATTGTAGTGTGTTGTTTGGTACTGCGTTGTATTGTATAGAATTGTAGTGTGTTGTTTGGTACTGCGTTGTATTGTATAGAATTGTAGTGTGTTGTTTGGTACTGCGTTGTATTGTATAGAATTGTAGTGTGTTGTTTGGTGCTGCGTTGTATTGTATAGAATTGTAGTGTGTTGTTTGGTACTGCGTTGTTTTGTATAGAATTGTAGTGTGTTGTTTGGTACTGCGTTGTATTGTATAGAATTGTACTGTGTTGTTTGGTACTGCGTTGTATTGTATAGAATTGTAGTGTGTTGTTTGATTATATCATGTCACTCCGAAGGCTGCAGTACTAAAAACCAGTGTGCAATCTTGCCTGCTAGTTTCAGAGTGATAACCCTTCACAAAAGACTAAGCAGTATATGGATTCCCACTGTAGTAGAGTAGGCATTGATCATGCAGCTCTCACATTGTTGTTGACTGAACTGTTAGCTTTTGTCCATATCTCATATTGATCACATAGCTCTCATATTGCTGTAAGCTTTTGACAATCTCTTATATTCGTCACACAGCTCTGTCAGTACTGCTGGCTCAACTGTAAGATCGTGTGTATGTCTGATATTGATAACACAGCTGTCACGTTGCTGTGAGCCCTGCTGTGAGCTTTCGTCAATCTCTGACATTGATCATACAGCCTTCATGTTGCTGTTGGCTGAACTATAAGTTTTTGTCTGTCTCTGATATTGATCATACAGCTGTCATATTGCTGTGGGTTCAATTATAAGCTTTTGTCTATCTCTGATATTGATCATACAGCTCTCATATTGCTGTGGGTTCAATTATAAGCTTTTGTCTATCTCTGATATTGATCATACAGCTCTCATATTGCTGTTGGTTCAACTATAAGCTTTTGTCTATCTCTGATATTGATCATACAGCCTTCATGTTGCTGTTGGCTGAACTATAAGTTTTTGTCTGTCTCTGATATTGATAATACAGCTCTCATATTGCTGTTGGTTCAACTATAAGCTTTTGTCTATCTCTGATATTGATAATACAGCTCTCATATTGCTGTTGGTTCAACTATAAGCTTTTGTCTATCTCTGACATAGATCATACAGCTCTCATATTGCTGTTGGTTCAACTATAAGCTTTTGTCTATCTCTGATATTGATCATACAGCTCTCATATTGCTGTGGGTTCAATTATAAGCTTTTGTCTATCTCTGATATTGATCATACAGCTCTCATATTGCTGTTGGTTCAACTATAAGCTTTTGTCTATCTCTGACATAGATCATACAGCTCTCATATTGCTGTTGGTTCAACTATAAGCTTTTGTCTATCTCTGATATTGATCATACAGCTCTCATATTGCTGTGGGTTCAATTATAAGCTTTTGTCTATCTCTGATATTGATCATACAGCTCTCATATTGCTGTTGGTTCAACTATAAGCTTTTGTCTATCTCTGACATAGATCATACAGCTCTCATATTGCTGTTGGTTCAACTATAAGCTTTTGTCTATCTCTGATATTGATCATACAGCTCTCATATTGCTGTTGGTTCAACTATAAGTTTTTGTCTATCTCTGATATTGATCATACAGCTCTCATATTGCTGTTGGTTCAACTGTAAGCTTTTGTCTATCTCTGATATTGATCATACAGCTCTCATATTGCTGTTGGTTCAACTGTAAGCTTTTGTCTATCTCTGATATTGATCATACAGCTCTCATATTGCTGTTGGTTCAACTATAAGCTTTTGTCTGTCTCTGATATTGATCATACAGCTCTCATATTGCTGTTGGTTCAACTATAAGCTTTTGTCTATCTCTGATATTGATCATACAGTTCTCATATTGCTGTTGGTTCAACTATACGCTTTTGTCTATCTCTGATATTGATCATACTGCTCTCATATTGCTGTTGGTTCACTATACGCTTTTGTCTATCTCTGATATTGATTATACAGTTCTCATATTGCTGTTGGTTCAACTATAAGCTTTTGTCTATCTCTGATATTGATCATCCGGCTCTCATATTGCTGTTGGTTCAACTATAAGCTTTTGTCTATCTCTGATATTGATCATACTACTCTCATATTGCTGTTGGTTCAACTATAAGCTTTTGTCTATCTCTGACATTGATCATACAGCTCTCATATTGCTGTTGGTTCAACTATAAGCTTTTGTCTATCTCTGACATAGATCATACAGCTCTCATATTGCTGTTGGTTCAACTATAAGCTTTTGTCTATCTCTGATATTGATCATACAGCTCTCATATTGCTGTTGGTTCAACTATAAGTTTTTGTCTATCTCTGATATTGATCATACAGTTCTCATATTGCTGTTCGTTCAACTATAAGCTTTTGTCTATCTCTGATATTGACCATACAGCTCTCATATTGCTGTTGGTTCAACTATAAGCTTTTGTCTATCTCTGATATTGATCATACAGCTCTCATGTTGCTGTTGGTTCAACTATAAGCTTTTGTCTATCTCTGATATTGATCATACAGCTCTCATGTTGCTGTTGGTTCAACTATAAGCTTTTGTCAATCTCTGATATTGATCATACTGCTCTCATATTGCTGTTGGTTCAATTATACGCTTTTGTCTATCTCTGATATTGATCATACAGCTCTCATATTGCTGTTGGTTCAACTATAAGTTTTTGTCTATCTCTGATATTGATCATACAGCTCTCATATTGCTGTTGGTTCAACTATAAGCTTTTGTCTATCTCTGATATTGATCATACAGCTCTCATATTGCTGTTGGTTCAACTATAAGCTTTTGTCTGTCTCTGATATTGATCATACAGCTCTCATGTTGCTGTTGGTTCCACTATAAGCTTTTGTCTATCTCTGATATTGATCATACAGTTCTCATATTGCTGTTCGTTCAACTATAAGCTTTTGTCGATCTCTGATATTGATCATACAGTTCTCATATTGCTGTTGGTTCAACTATAAGCTTTTGTCTATCTCTGATATTGATCATCCAGCTCTCATATTGCTGTTGGTTCAACTATAAGCTTTTGTCTATCTCTGATATTGATCATACAGCTCTCATGTTGCTGTTGGTGCAACTATAAGCTTTTGTCTATCTCTGATATTGATCATACTGCTCTCATATTGCTGTTCGTTCAACTATAAGCTTTTGTCGATCTCTGATATTGATCATACAGTTCTCATATTGCTGTTGGTTCAACTATAAGCTTTTTTCTATCTCTGATATTGATCATCCGGCTCTCATATTGCTGTTGGTTCAACTATAAGCTTTTGTCTATCTCTGATATTGATCATACAGCTCTCATATTGCTGTTGGTTCAACTATAAGCTTTTGTCTGTCTCTGATATTGATCATACAGCTCTCATATTGCTGTTGGTTCAACTATAAGCTTTTGTCTATCTCTGATATTGATCATACTGCTCTCATATTGCTGTTGGTTCAACTATAAGCTTTTGTCTATCTCTGATATTGATCATACAGTTCTCATATTGCTGTTGGTTCAACTATAAGCTTTTGTCTATCTCTGATATTGATCATCCAGCTCTCATATTGCTGTTGGTTCAACTATAAGCTTTTGTCTATCTCTGATATTGATCATACAGTTCTCATATTGCTGTTGGTTCAACTATAAGCTTTTGTCTATCTCTGATATTGATCATCCGGCTCTCATATTGCTGTTGGTTCAACTATAAGCTTTTGTCTATCTCTGATATTGATCATACTGCTCTCATATTGCTGTTGGTTCAACTATAAGCTTTTGTCTATCTCTGATATTGATCATACTGCTCTCATATTGCTGTTGGTTCAATTATACGCTTTTGTCTATCTCTGATATTCACCATACAGTTCTCACATTGCTGTGGGTTCAACTATAAGCTTTTATCTATCTCTGATATTGATCATACAGCTCTCATATTGCTGTTGGTTCAACTATAAGCTTTTGTCTGTCTCTGATATTGATCATACAGCTCTCATATTGCTGTTGGTTCAACTATAAGCTTTTGTCTATCTCTGATATTGATCATACTGCTCTCATATTGCTGTTGGTTCAACTATAAGCTTTTGTCTATCTCTGATATTGATCATACTGCTCTCATATTGCTGTTAGTTCAACTATAAGCTTTTGTCTATCTCTGATATTGATCATACTGCTCTCATATTGCTGTTGGTTCAATTATACGCTTTTGTCTATCTCTGATATTCACCATACAGTTCTCACTTTGCTGTGGGTTCAACTATAAGCTTTTGTCTATCTCTGATATTCACCATACAGTTCTTATATTGCTGTGGGTTCAACTGTAAGCTTTTTCCCAATGCCTTATAATGATCATGCAGCTCTCACATTGCTGCTGGCTCAACTGTAAGATTGTGTCATTAGAGAGGGTTTTGCAGGCCCGCTTTCGTGGTGGAGCTTTCGGCGCTTGCAGAGCGAGAAGTAGGTCATATGACGTCATGAGCAGCCCAGCATCGTGACCAGCTTTTCTGAGTTTGCACTGTCTGTATCTTTTTCTGTAGAATACGTTGCTATAGCCACTTATGACATAAACGCAACGGTCTGTCTGTGTTCGGACAGCGTTTCGGCAGAGTTTGTAAAGGGATCAGTTCGAATACGTAATGGCAGAAATGTGACAAGCAACACGCTCAAAGGAAACGCAGAAGACGAAAGCAAATAATGGGTATAATTGTTAAACTAAATAATTCTTGTAAACTTGCAAAACATAGTCACCGAAAATATTCAAAATCGTTTCGTCAGAACAGCGATTTCCACGACGAAATTTTAACCTTTCAGTGACCTGGAAAAAACAACAAACTGGACGCGCAAGCGAACACGGTTCTCGCTAAAATTTTGTCGTGGAAATTGCTGTTTTGGCGAAAGGATTGTGAACATTGTTGGTGATTATTTTTTTTGCAAGTACACAAGGTATATTTGGTTTTATAACTGCACCCATTATTTGCTTTAGTTTTTTTATGTTTACGTTGAACGTGTTTCTTGTCATATATCTGCCATTATGTCTTCGAACTGACCCATTTACAAACTCTGACGAAATGTTGTCCAAACAAAAGCAGTGCAAACTCAGAGAAGCCAGATACAGTGATGGGCCGCTCGTGTCGTCATATCACCTACTTCTCGCACTGCGAGCGACGAGGGCGCAATAGCCGAGTGGTTAAAGCGTTGGGCTTTGAATCTGAGGGTCCCGTGTTCGAATCTCGGTAACGGCGCCTGGTGGGTTAAGGGTGGAGACTTTTCCGATCTCCCAGGTCAACTTATGTGCGGACCTACTAGTGCCTGAACATCCTTCGTGTGCACACGCACGCAGAAGATCAAATACGCACGTTAAAGATCCTGTAATCCATGTCAGCGGTCGGTGGGTTATGGAAACAAGAACATACCCAGCATACACCCCCCCGAAAACGGAGTATGGCTGCCAACATGGCGGGGTAAATACACAAAACGGCCATACACGTAAAATGTTACATTATCTGTCTGAGTGTGTATGTGTGTGTGTGTGTGACGGAAATCTGATTGAATGACACAGGAAACGAATGATGAGTGCCCAGTGACAGCCGTCAGTCAGCTCTACCCAGGTGGACAGCCTGTTGTGCAAATGACTCCGTGTTTGTAAATCGCTTAGAGCTTGGTAGGACCGACGATAGGCGCTGTATAATTATCCGTATCGAAAGTTCGCTACAAAAGCCGGCCACACACCCACAGAATACTAAACAGGCAGAAGGGACATTCCTTCTTCGCGCGATCGGAAAACGCGTTCCGGTTGGCCAAGGCGTCCGCCATCTTGTTTACCCTGTAACTCGTGAGAGGCGGCGTCGCACACACACACACACGCCTTATGTCGGAGTCATTGGAAAGTCGCTTTCCAAGTTTCGTTTTACCACACACTGATTTTGAGTGTACTATCTGTTTCTTTCTATGTGCTTCTGACCAGATAAATTCGGCTGTGCACATACTTGACTGAATCAGAGTTCGCTAGATTGCGCCGATCGACTGATTGCGCGTAACACTAACAGGCGGAGTTTGCAAGGAAAGAGGAGGGGTGGGGATGGTGTCCGCGTTGTTTCTGCAGTTCATTAAATTTACCCTATAACACCCGTAAAGAAGCTGAATATGACTGAGTCTATTCATCACTGGGCCAAAGTATTGTAGGCCTACTGGCAAACTCTAGCCTGTGATTACA